>NC_046307.1:30959140-31260390 GCF_004115265.2 Rhinolophus ferrumequinum
TCCCTCAAACGCACATCAAGCTGTTTTTGCTATCCTGGTTTGCAGAGTGCTGGACTCAAACTGGTTTTCAAACTTCTAGGGGCGGTCCTCTTTGATTTGGCATCTTTTGCTTTTCTGACATTTACTTTATCCTTGGACCCTTTTCTACCCATGTTTGCAGCCACAGTGTGGAGCTGAGTTTTGAGCCTAAAACATGAGCCCTTCCTATGCTCCAGAGAGTTGTAGAAAAAGTCCCTTCAAAAACAACAACAAGAACAACAAAAACAAACAAAAAAAAGGACATGCACTTCCTGTAAAACAATGATTACACAGATGTATTTCATAAATGGTTTGCATGATTCTTAAAAGAAACGCTTTTCAAGACAAAAACAAAAACAATAACTAGGTTATGTGATATCTGCTTCTTTTTTATCCTATTTTCTCACTTGCTTCTGACGAATTTCAGAAAATACTCTATTTGTAAATTCTTACAGAAAATCACCTCTGACTTCAGTTTTCAACCTGCATTTTATTAGATACATTAGCTAAAGTATCAATAATTCCATAGATTATATTAAGTAGTGCTTTATTTTATCATGCTAACATTATCTTATAAATACCTTAATAATATTAGCAGAGAAATAGAACAAAGTAAATAGCTTCAGCATGCAAACATCTTAATTTTAATTTATGCTATATCTTATCCTACCTATTTTCTACCTTATATGAAAGCCTCCTCTCTACTCAAAATCGAACAAGTTATTTTTAATAGTCAATATTTTAGTGACAACTTTAAAATAATTAAAGTTGTAATTTTCACCTTAAGAAATCACCCTCTTCTAAACACACACACACACACACACACACACACACACACACACATTACATCAGTTTGAAAAAGGAAAATAAAGTTGGAGGACTCACAATTCCTCATTTCAAACTTACCACAATAGAATCAGAACAGTGTGGCATCAAGAGAATGAAAAGACAAGCCAGATACTGGGAGAAAATATTTGCAAAAGACATATCTGATCAAGGACTGTCATCCAAAATATACAAAAACACTCTTAACACTCAACAATAAGAAAATGAACAATCCGATTAAAAAAGTAACCAAAGATAATAATAAACACCCCACCAAAGAAGACATGCAGATAGCATATAAGCTCATGAGAAAATGCCCCACATCATATGTCATCATATGTCCACAAAAAACCTATACCTGCATGTTTACAGCCGCTCTAGTCATAACTGCAAAAACCTGGAAGCCACCAAGATGTCTGTCAGTAGGTGAATGGATAATAAACTGTGGCACATCAGACAATGGAATATTATTCAGCACTAAAAGGAAATGAGTGATCAAGCCATAAAAAGACTTGAAGGCAAGTTACATGCATATTATTAAATAAAAGAAGCCAGTCTGAAAAGCCTACATACTATTTGATTCCAACTATATGGTATTCTGTAAAAAGCATAACCATAGACACAGTAAAAAAGATCAGTGGTTGCCAGGGATTGGGGATAGAGAGAGAGATGGTTAGGCAGAGCCCAGATTTTTAGGACAGTGAAAATACTCAGTATGATACTGTACTGAAGGATCTATATTATTATGCATTTGCCCAAACCCATAGAATGTACAACACTACCAGTGAATCCTAATGTCAACCACAGACTTCGGGTGATACCCTGTATGAGTACATCCACTGGGACAAAAGTAGCCTTCTGATGGGGATGCTGATAACATGAGAGGCAGTGCAGGGAGGGCGGGGCAGGACATATATGGGAAATCTATGGACCTTTTACTCAATTTTGCTGTGAACTTAAAACTCTTAAAAAATAAAGTCTTTTATAAAAAAGCATACTCTCCTAAAAAAAAAAAAAGTATTACATTCCTTGAGGTTTTAGCTTAATCTCCTTTTTAGAATCATCAAGTTGCCAGTTTACAACAATTGGGCAGATCACACTCCAAGGGAGAAAAGCTGTCTAAAAAATATTTTTCAGTACGATTTTCCAATTAAAACATCTGGAAGCTTTTGGAGGACAAACTGGTTTGCTATTTTTAGAGACGAGGTTTAACAATTGTTCGGCTTTTTGCTTTTTTTAATGCACTTTTTCACCACTTGAAGGAAACTGTAAAATGTTCTACTGAATTGAGTCTTACAAATATACACATCTGCTACATAGCAACTCACATACGCTGTCTCCTTAATAAAATGCTAGATTGACACCAACCTCCCGCAGCTCCCTTCAATGTAAAACTACCAGAGGGTGTTTTCTGTGTTGCAAAACGGCAATCCCCCACAAAAATCTCATCTGGAAGACCCAACAAATGGAGGGAAAAACAGAGTTAAGTAGTTTCTCTGACAGGAAAATAGGCATTCTTATTTGGAAAATAATGGAACTGGGCTCTCTTTTTCAGAATTGAACACAGAACTGTCCAATTCGTGTTATATTGAAGACAAATGGTTTAGGGAGGAAAGGCTACGCAGGTGGTGAACGAAAAGGATATCTTTGAAATCCATGTGGGGCACCTTAATCCATTTTGTGTTTACAACTAACTGTGGTGATCCTTCATTTCAGTTAGCATTAATATGAAATATAATGTAAGAATCAAAAGATCCTTGAGATGAATTAAATCTATTTGTTTTCATACAGATGTGGTAACTGAGGTAAGAATTCTCTGCCACTGCTTATCTCTCTAGTAGAGTTAATTCTCCAAGTTTCAAGGAAAAGAAGATTGCTTTATAAAATATATTTTCAAATGTCAATACAGCAGGAGTCTTGTGTGGTTAAGATGGAGTAAACATCCTATCTCTTCCACTTATAACAATTTAAAACTCTAAATGAAGTACATAAAACAATTATCCAAGGACTCTGAAAAGTGAATAATGGCTGCCGGTTTGAAGAAAGACTGACACAGTGGGAGCTTCCTTTTTCCTTCTTACTTTCCTATCATCCGTCTTGGACTCAGAGCAGTCTGCTTCAGAGACTGCATAAGGAGTGTGCAGTCACCACCATCTCTTTCTGTGCAGAGGTCTGGGACAGGAAAGCTCTTCTACAGACAGAGTTCTAGATGTCCTCTCTTTTACTCTTCTCTCCAATTCTGCCTGCCCTGGGGGCAGAACACAGTCCCCAAGCTCCATTGGTGGCAGCAACCAGGTTCACTTATTTGCTGTGGAGAAGACTATGTTTACACACTTACAGTAGTATGAGGAATTGAAAATCCTGCCTTTCTGGTCAGAGAAAAAGAAGGGTAGGCTTTGAAATTAGGAAATTATGGAGAAGAGAAAGTTTTATAAGAAGTTGAAGAAGAACAGCTACAGATGAAACAGCAGCTGTGCATCTGTGGAAATGATTCCAAAACCAAACACTTTGAAAACTGACCTTAACGTACCAGATCTGATGCTACCTCCAGGTAGACAGTGTCAGAATTGAGTTGAATAGCAGGACATCCTGCTGATGTCTGGAGATTGCTGGGCGTGAGGAAAAACCTGACCCCCATAAATCCTAGGATTGGGTCCAGAACCTTTTAGCAGGTGATCAGAATTGGGATCAGAGTTAGGACCTTTAACCTTCAATGACCTTGACCTAACTGACATACACCGAACTCTCAAACTAACAACATGAGACTACATATTCTTTCCATATGCATACGAAATATTCACCAATACAGAACATATCATAGGCAACAGAAGATACATTTACAAATTAACCGCAAAATGAAATTATACCAACTTTACCTTGTCACCATAAAGGAATTTAACTCAAAATCAAAAAACAGAAAGATATCTAGAAAACCCCTATATGCTTGAAAATTAAACAACACACTTCTAAATAATAACTGGGCAAAAGAGGAAGTCTCAAGATAAATTCAAATATATTTTGAACTGAATGAAAATGAAGTATATCAAAATTTGTGGAACGCACCGAAGGCAGAAGTTACAGAAATTTATAGCATTCAATGCATATATTCGAAAAAAGAGTAAAGGTCTCCAATCGTTAATATAAGCTCATACCTTAAAGACCTAGAAAAAGAAGAGCAATAGAAACCCAAAACATGTATAAAAAGGAAATAAAGACATGAGCAGATATCAGAGAAATTGAAAACAAAAACAATAGTGAAAATAAATAAAATCCAAAGCTGGTTCTTTATAAACATTAATAAAATTGATAAAACTCTAGCCAGTCTGACTAATAAAATAAGTAAGCATAAAGTTCTAATATCAGGAATGATGGAGGGAATAGGTCTATAACCTCTACAGATATTAAAATTTAATGAAGGAATACTATGAAGAACACTGTCTGAGCAAGAGCTGCTACAAAAATATACCATAAATTGAGTGGCTTATCGACAACATAAATTTTTTTCTCATAGTTCTGAAGGCTGGAAGTCCCATATAAAGTGCCAGCATGAGCAGGTTCTCAGCAAGGGCCCGCTATCTGATTTATGCATGGCTGCTTTCTTTCTTTATTTCACATGGCAGAGAGGGAGCTAACTCTCCCTCTTTCTTATATGGTCTCTTCTTTCTTATAAGGGCAATCATTCCATTCTTGGGGGTTCCACTCTAGTGACCTAATTATCTCCCAATGGCCCCACCTCCAAATACCATCACATTGGAATTAAGAGTTTCAACATAAGAATTTGGGGGAGACACAACCATTCAGTCCACAGCAAATACTATCAACATAAATTTGACAGCCTGAGGAAATGGGCCATTATTTTGAAAGACAGAAACTAATAAAATTCTTTCAAGAAGACAGAGGTAATAACATAAATACCATGTTTTCCCGAAAATGACCTATCCGGACAATCAGCTCTAATGCGTCTTTTGGAGTAAAAATTAATATAAGACACAGTCTTATTTTAATATAATATAAGACCGGGTCTTTATAATATAACATAATATAATATAATACCAGGTCTTATATTAAGTTTTGCTCCAAAAGGCGCATTAGAGCTGATTGTCCGGCTAGGTCTTATTTTCGGGGAAACACAGTAGTCCTATATCTAATAAATATATTTAATTTATTGTTAAAACCCTTTCTGAAAAAAATGTCAAGTCTAGATCGTTTCACTGGTGAATTCTACTAGATGTGTAAAGAAAAAATTACAGATCTTACACAATATCTTTTAGAAAATGGAAGAAAAGTGAACACTTACCAACTTATTTTATAATGCCAAGATTGTCCTCATACCAAAACCAGACAAAAACAGTATAAGAAAAGAAAACCACAGAATAAAATCAATCATAAACATTGATGCTAACACCCTGCATAAAACATCAGCAACTTAATCCAGTAATAAATAAAAAGCACAAAACCTCATGACCAAATGAAGTTAATCTCAGGAATGCAATATTAAAAATTAATATTAGAAAAATCAATGTAATCTACTATATCAACAAGCTTAAAGAGAAAAAACACATGATCATATAAGTAGATGAAAGAACGTATTTGGCAAAAGTCAATATGTGTGTGTGTGTGTGTGTGTGTGTGTGTGTGTGTGTGTGTGAAAATCCAGCAAAGTAGGACTATATAAGGGAACTCCCTTTACCTGATAAACTGCAGCTACATAAAACCTATAAATAATGTCATACTTAATAGTGAAAGATTGAATGTTTCTCCTTAAGATTAAGAATGAGGCAAGGATGTTCATTCTTATCACTCCTATTCAACATTGTACAGAAATCTTATTAATCACAAAGAACCAAGGGAAAGAAATAAAAAAAGCACTGAAATAGAAAGAAAGAAATGAAAATATCCCTAGTCATAGAAGACAAGGCTTTCTATGTGGAAAATCATAAATAATCTACAGAAGAGCTCCTAGTACATACTTACAAGTGAGTTTAGCAAGGTCACAGAAAACAGTGTGAACATAATAAAATCAATAATATTTCTATACACTATCAATGAATAATTGGATATAGATATTTTTTTAAAAGTGACACTTATGAGTTGCCTGAAAATGAAATTACTTAGGTTTAAATCTAACAACATACGCATAGTACATGTACGTTGAAAACTATAAAATGCTTATGAAAGATATCAAATAAGATCCCATTATGAAGAAATATATGGTGTTCATTGATTGGTAGACCCGATATAATTAAGAGGTCAATCCTAATCAAAATTAGTCTGTAGACAAAAAGAAACCAATTTCAATATTTATATGAGAAGGCAAAAAAACCAGCCAAGACAATTACTATAAAGCTATAGCAATTAAGACTGTATATTATTGAAAAGAAGGATAGACACTTACATTAATGAAAAATATAATCCAGAAGAAAAACCCTACATATATATGATTTATATTTTTTAACAAAGAGGTAAAGCAATTCAAGAGATAAAAGATAGTCCTTTTACCAAATGGTGCTTGAATATTTATTTACCATAACAAACAGACAAACAAAAAAAACCTACCACAACATATGCCTTACACAAAACTAACTAAAAATGGATTGTAAAACAATTTGCAAAATATCAAGCTACAAAACTCTTAGAAAAAAAAATATGTGTATATATATACATATATATGTATGTGTGTGTGTGTGTGTGTGTGTGTGTATTTCCTTGAGTTAGACAAAGAGTTCTTAAATGTATTTTAATTCACAAGTCCACCAAAGGACTTGATATACAAAATATATAAAAAATTCTTACACATTAAGAATAAGAAAACAAACAATCCATTCGAAATATGGGTGAAAGATTTGAACAGCCACTTAACAAGAAAATATATGGGTGGCAAAAATGCATATGAGAAGATGTTTCATATTATTAGTCATTAATGAAATGGAAATTAAAACCACGATGCTCTCTTGCTACACGCCTATTAGGATGGCTACGATGAAAAACTCTGATCTGATAACACCAAATGCTGGTGTAAGTGGAACAACTACAGATATCTTGCTGGTGGGAAAATGATATGCTCTGGCATATTTCAAAATGATTAGATTTCCCCTTCCCCTGCCAGAAGCATGGAAGTACAAGGAGATTTTTTTCTCTGCAATATTCACTGTGAAAACCTGGTAGAGTTTCTGGAGGTAAAATTCACAAAAGCATAGAAGACCCTCTATGACTGGGCACCCTGCAGTTTTTAACTCTTAGACCTGTTCACACTGAGCCTCTAGCAACTCATCAATTAAGAGTGAGGTCTTTTTCCTACCTTAGCACTAGTTCCCAGGGAGGTGTCAAATCCAGTGAGCTGTGACTTTCTGTATACACCAGTCTCTTTAGATTTGGGACAGCAGTTTTCCCTGCGACCTCACTTCTACAATGAATATAAGAGTTGTTGATTTTCAGTTTGTTCCGATTTTTACTTGTTAGGACAGAGTGGCCACTTCTAAGCTTCTTTCATGCCAGGCCAGAAACCAAAAGTCTAATCATTTTTTATAAAGTTAAATTTGTACCATGTGAACCATCAATCCCACGAAACCTGTACATAGATATGTACAGCATTCTTGTCCTATGAGAGGTCAGACAATTAAGTTCGCAAAATTGTTGCAACAATGTTGCTCACCTTTTTTGATATCCGAGGGCTTATTCATTATGAATTTGTACCAACTAGATAAACAGTTAACTATGTTTACTATTTGGAAGTGCTGAAAAGGTTCCGTGAAAAAGAAGAAAACGACCTGACTTTTTGCCAGCAATTCATGGCTCTTGCATCACGACAATGCACCAGCTCACACAGCACTGTCCGTGAGGGAGTTTTTAGCCAGTAAACAAATAACTGTATTAGAACACCCTTCCTACTCACCTGATCTGGCCCTGAGTGACTTCTTTCTTTACCCAAAGATAAAGGAAATATTGAAAGGAAGACATTTGGATGCCATTCAGGACATCAAGGATAATAGGACAACAGCTCTGATGGCCATTCCAAAAGAAGAGTTCCAAAATTGCTTTGAAGGGTGGACTAGGAACTGGCATCGGTGCATAGTTTCCCAAGGGGAGTACTTCAAAAGTCACCATAGAGATATTCAGCAATGAGGTATGTAGCAGTTTTGTAGGCTGAGTTCGCGAACTTCCCTGTTTCCCTGAAAATAAGACCTAACCGGACAATCAACTCTAATGCACCTCTTGGAGCAAAAATTAATATAAGACCCAGTATTATATTATATATTATATTATATAAGACCGGGTCTTATATATTATAGAAAAATAAGACCGGATTTTATATTAATTTTTGCTCCAAAAGACACATTAAAGCTGATTGTCTAGCTAGGTCTTATTTTCGGGGAAACATGGTAATTGTCTGACCTTCTAATTATCCAAAACTGGAAACATTTAAAATGACCTGCAATGAGCGACTATCCAAATAAACTCTGTTATAAACATACAGTGGAATATTCTGCAGCAATACAAGAAATGAACAACCGGTACACACAACAGCATGAATGAATTCCAAAGGCATTATACGAAGTGAAATAAATGTCAGAGGTTACATTCTGAATGATTTCATCTATAGACGTTTTGGGAGAGAAGGTTATCGGTTGCCAGAGTTAGGGTGGGAGGAGGCTATGACTGCTAAGAGGGATTTCTTTGGTTATAATTATTCTGTATCCTGATTGTGTTGGTTTTTACGTAAGTCTATGGATGTATTAAAACTCAGAAAAGCACAATAAAAAAGGTGCATTTTACTTTATATGAAATTTTAAAAGTCAAAACAGTAATAGAATGTTTTCCTTTTCTTTAAAATTAAAATAATTCTCAAGAAGGTTTCTATGCTACTGACTCTAGCACATTTACAGCTCCACAATTAGACATGTCAATCATATTTTGATTACTGTATAAACTCCTGAATAGACGCAGCCATAGGAGGGCAAACATTGACACTAACCAAGTGGCACTGACCAAAGTCTAATACACCAACGATTTGTGACCCAATGTTTTAGCAAAAGGGGCGATTAAACACAGCCTATTATTTAATAAAGCAGTGTGGAGAAGTAGAGACAAAGTCCCTTCGCTTTTGAATACTGTTTAATGCATCTAATTAGTTAGCCACAATGGTCCTTGTAGAGACATTGGGGATTTTTGCATTCATTTTAAAAGTGAAATGAACACTCTGGCAGCTCCGGAAAGAGAACGTTCAGATAAGAAATGGAACACAAAAAGCAGTCACCTTGAATCAGAACTGAAGAGCTGACTGGAGGTGTTGCTGAGACTATAAAGAAGTTTGCCTCTGCAAGATCACCTTTCCTTTCAAACCACCAGCTTCACAAAACAGGCAGGGATTAGGGAGAAAAACAACTGTTAGCTGGGGTTGAAACTAGTGGGAGGTTAAAACTCTGGGGGGGTCGGATGAGGAATCAAACAGTATAAGGCTGTAAGCAAATTTAGGACCAGCAAGTTGGCAATTAAGTTGGATGTTAATTAATCAGCAAAAATAAAATGGGGTGACCACCCAGCAGAAAGGCAGTGGTGAAGGTTTCCGTTTCCAGCCAGTCGTAAAGGAAGTTTAGGGTTTGCACTTCTCGAGGGCATCTCTCTAGAGCATGCCAAGACAGGTGCCAGGCTGCCTACTATATCATGAAGGTGACACACTTCTATTCTTTGCCAGAGCCTCTGGGCCCATGGCAGGATCACTAAGAAATGTTCTCTCTCTTTCAACCAAGATCTGGTTCTTCCTCTTTACCCCATCTCCCACTGTTATCTCGAACAAAACATGCCTGCCCTGGTCTTTAGTCAGTCAGTGTAGCATGGGTGGGCTGGTAGTTTCCTGTGCAGTGAGTGGCACGGTACAGAAATAAAACACTGAGTTGGCTTTCAGCTTGCCGAGATCTGAAGGCATGATGTGAAGGTGTCTACAAGAGGGTTTTTAATGCTGTATCTCCCAGCTATGTGAAGTTTTAAATCAGATGAATCCTCAAATGAGACAAGCAGCATAGGTCATTACAGAATTAAACTGGCATCTTTGGAGCACTTCACAGGCTGTCTGGAAACGAAGCCACTGGACTGAGGCCCAGGGTCACTGCAGGAAGTGACAAGTGGAAAACTTGACCAAAGCTTTGCTTTGCTGCCTACCTCATTATCTCACAGTTTACTAGGGCACATCTAGTTGGCTAGAGTGAGAAAAATTTATAAACAAAAATAGAAGTGGATGCTGGTACAATGCAAGCCATAGCTCAGGCAGGATAAATAGTATCTCTGCTGGATCTTCTCTCAGGTAATTCTGTCAAAATGCAACTTTCATCCACTTAGTAACAGGTGATGAGTAAAAGAGAAAATACGGTGGTGACTGGTCATCTAGTATTTGCTGAAAGGAGATTATCAGAAAGTAACAATAATAATAGATTAAAATGTAAAGGGAAAAATGGCAGCCAGAAAGGAAAATACCTGGGTTAGAATGTTCATTTTTCATCAACTCTGAGAGCACCTTGGCTGTGTATGTTTGCATGATTTGCCAGTTTAAAATGCACAACTGATTTACCACATGAAGAAACTTAG
Source organism: Rhinolophus ferrumequinum (assembly GCF_004115265.2). Lineage (NCBI taxonomy): Eukaryota > Metazoa > Chordata > Mammalia > Chiroptera > Rhinolophidae > Rhinolophus > Rhinolophus ferrumequinum. Next base: position 30,969,563 of record NC_046307.1, read on the forward strand.
AATTATGTATCCTGGTAGGTGAATCACTTGAGGAATAAAAATTAGTCTCTATGCCATTCCTTCAAGGAGGATCAAACCTAGAATTCCACGAAATCAGGCTCATCATAAATATTTTGTGAGGTTATAACGAGCTTCATTTACTATGCACTTGACTCTTGACGGGAGTTAGAATGTTGAAAATCTCTTCTTGTGATGATAATCTGTTTCTGTTCATAACTGGTCATGGTGCTTTCCGATTTCCAACCTCCCATACTGCATGTGTGTCTGTAGTCATGTTTATCCCAGAATGCTAACCAGCGAAGAGTGAAAAAAATTCAATCATCTAAATAGCTTTCTGAAAATTATATAATACACATAAGCAGCTTTTACTATTTTTTCCCCATTTCATTGTAGAAAGAGCTAATTATACATACAACCTTGGTCAATTTATTGAAAAATAAATAAAGTAGATAGCTAATTACATGGCATAGCGTAAGTTATAAAACCACAGGAGTTTGGCTGCAAGTTTTACGTTTCAATTGTTTTTATAGAGACACAGTTTTAATTGAACCAAATAGATATGGCTGTATCAAACACATAGATGCCATTTGTGTTTGAAGATATCCTTACAGGGAAAACCAAACAAACAAGGAAACATCAGGATATTGAACCCTTTTTACTTGACATTGAGCTATAAACCTTCTCTAAGCCATGTCCTCAGAAGCTTCTAAGTGTTAGACAATAAATCGAAAACACCAGTCCTTACCTCCAGGAAGAGAATGCCTGAAATCAGGCTGGTTGGCATGATTCACATGGCCTGTCAGTGGTCAGAGTGTTTGTTATAAACTCAAGTGCCTAAAGGCTATTCAGGTAACCTAAATAACTGAAATCATCTGGATGGGCAGTCTGCTGAAACATGAACATATGTCCTGAGGTACAACAGAGCCACAGGCTTCTCTGCTTGCTTCTCTAAATGTCATGTTCTTGTGAGAAAATTTTGCTAGGGCTAGGAGAAATATACAGACCAAGCAAAAGTTATCTAACCAATTGTTGCTTTGTGTAAATGTAAGTCATATTCAAGCAGATCTTCTAATTTTAAAAGAAAAATAAAATTAGTGCAATGTTTTATTTTCTTTATTTAGCTAAACACACACACGCACATAAATCATATATATATACATATGTATGTATGGCAATATATGAAATTTAAATATTATGTTATAGGCTGAAGTGTGCCCCATCTCAATTAATGTGTTGAAGTCCTAACCACCCAGTACCTCAGAATGTGATTGTATTTGGAGATGAGGTCTTCAAAGAGATAATCAAGTTAAAACACCCTGGTCCAATTTAACTGGCGCCCTTATAAGAAGGGGACATTAGGACACACCCATACAGGAAAGACCATGTGAAGACACAGGAAGTAGATGGCCATCTACAAGCCAAGGAGAGAGGCCTCAAAAGAAACCCAAAGTGTTGACACCTTGGTCTCAGACTTTTAGCCTCCAGAATGATGAGAAAATAAATTTCTTTTGTTTAAGCCATCTATTCTGTGGTACACGGCTGTGGCAGCCCTACCAGAATTAAGACAATCACCATCTGATTAAAAATGTTAATAGTTATAACAAATCTGAATGAATTTTGAGTACGTAAGTCATCTCTGAGTTAGAAATCACAGATGTTAATTTATGAGTCGTAGTGATCTTTCCATCACACCCCTCCCTTATGAGCCCCAATGTCAAATGACCTTATTTTGGGGGAAGCTTTAACTTAGGAGATGTATCTATTTCCAAAAGCATGACAGAATTCATTTTTGACATGTGCCCGTGGTCTGTAGCACAGGAGTACACTTTACTTCCAACAAGATCGTGAGCTAACAAATGAAATAAAGCAAGCAAGTGGACTCCACAAATAGTCATATCTAAGTCTGCAGTCCAGGGGAAGAGGTTAGAATTAGGTTGTAAACTTGTCTTTTAACGGGTTCCTACCACGTAGCTTCTGGGTCTGGGCAGTTTTTCCCCTTACTTCAATTCATTTTGTTTGCTGTTTGTATTTTCAGGTTTGTTTGCTTCAAAAGAAAGAGGAGCTGCACTAAACAAATAACACCACAAACTATACAAATGTTTCATGAAGTCAAATGATGACAGATAAAACTAGGTCCCAAGTCAAGATTAGATTATCTTAAAATGTATTCTTCTTTTAATTGTCTCTCAACCTATGTTAACCATTCACTTATTGGACCTCCTTCAGGCATTTGCATAGCAAAAAAATCTCCTTGAGGAAATCTCAGGTATGTTAAAAGAAAAAAAAAATCCAAAAGATAAGCTTTTATCAACTCAGTAAAAATATTTTATCGACCTTTACACATTGTATATATCGTAAAACAAGATTCTGGGCTATTAAAATGCCAATAATACTTTTCAACCTTAAATACGTGGCAGCTGTTACAAACAAGTAAGCTACCCCTGGGCAGAGGTAGAGAGTTCTCAGGGACGTGTCCATTGCTTTTCTCCATCTTAATGTTCTCGCTATTTTAAACATCCTTGTTGAGGATTCTTTTTGTTGTTTCCTGCCCATACACTTTGAGAGCTTTAATAAGTCTTAAAGCACAGTTTCTGCCTGCAAAGAAATTGGTTCTGACCTTCGAAAGACTTTGATTGCAAGACTAGAGCCAAATAAAATAATGAAAGAGGCAAATTAGTCGTCAGCATTATAAGTGTAATTTTCTTCAAGTTTTGCTACTCCAGAGCTTTCACACAAATTTCTCTAGATCCAGGATCCCCTTCTCAATTTGTGTTGTTGCCCCAGATGAGGTTTTTCCAGGAAAGTGCTTTCTGCTGTGTAACTCAACAGGCTCAAAGTCAGAGCACGGAGAGCTCTTAGTAGCAGCATGGCTGTAAGCACATTATTTAGCTTCTCAAATATTCAGTTCTTATCATCTGTAAAGTTGAATCAGCCTAGTGGCGTGCTGTCAGAGATAAAGAGATCATCTATATAAATAACTTAGTATAGGGCCTGTCACATGAAATCTGCTCTGTAAATATTTGTTATCAAGGAGTCTAGGACCTGGCTCTGAGTAAGATGAAATAAGCATATCCGTTCTGTTCCTTCCACTAAATACTGCTATAAAACGTGAACAGAATGCATGGAATAGCTATTTGAGTTGCTCTGAAAGTAAACAGTAGCAGAAAGATTATGGAGGAAAATCAAAATTTGAAATAACACTGACATACCCATGAGTTTACAGTGTTTTGTTGTGTTTTTTTTCTTTGGTGTCCTCCAGCCAAAACTCAATGCACAAGAAGTGGGCATCGAGGCACAACGGGAAAACTGTAGTTAAAACCCTCTAGTTGTGGTTCAATCATGGAAATGGAATTCAGAACACTCAGAAAGATTGTGGAAACACACTCCTTTGTTTTTTCCTTCTCTCTGTTCTCCTACAACCCAGCCCTTAAGTAATTACATATGACTGGTGACAGCTACAGGCAACCAAAACCCACACACTAAAACTCTGGTGAAGGGGAAGTTTCCTCTTGGACAAGTGGAGCTATGGTTTTAAGGGCATGGGTTCTATTCTTTGTTACTATTATTGTCTCTTTCTTCTGCTGCTTGGCCGTACAGGATCAACTGGTGAAGCACATGGGAAAACAAGGTAAATAGAGCTTTAACTTTGTGGTCATATGACCAAAACCAGGAGCCCCAGGGAAATGGAAGTTATGGAGGAGGCTGAAAGAGGCAGAAAGTTGGGAAAGTAGGCCAAGAAAGGTTTTTATAAATCGTAGGGTCACCTCAAGCTGCACACATATAGATCTGACATTATTCAGCACACTAAAGATATTGCTAACTGAATTAATCGCTAGAACAACACTCAGGTCCCAGACTGGGGACTGGGTGATGTACTCGTATGTGCAGTACAGACCAGACTAGTACTGCAGTGGCTTTGAAAACCACAGGTAGGAAATCGTGGTTGAACCTAAATTGGTCTATTGCCTGCTAGAACAAATATATCACATTTACAAGTCAGTCAAGAGTCAGTCTCATATGATATTCCAAACGTCTAGTATTCAATCCAAATTTACGTAGCATAACAATAACTAGAAAAATCTCAAATCACTAGGGAACAGACAACCAACAGATACCAATGATAATATGTTATAAATATTAAAATTACTTGGCAAATATTTTAAAGCAGTTATTACAAAAATACTCCAGCAAGCAACTGTGAACACTATTAAAATAAGTTAAAGGAGATAGGAAATCTGAGCAAAAGAAAAAAAAATTTGAAGATATAAAGAAAAAAACAAAAGGACATTTCAGAAATAAAACACTACAGAAAATCTCACTGGAAAGCTCAGTTGCAGGATGGGGATGACAGTGGAAAGAGTCAATGGATATAAATATAGAACAATAGAAATTACTCAATATTATTCAATTATTCTCTGGCCAACAGAAAAAAAATAAATTAAATTTTAAAAAAACCACAAAAAAACAATAAGGACATATTGGACAGTAACAGAAGATCTAAAATTTGTGTTATCAAAGTTCCAGAAAGACAGAAGAATAATGTGGTACTAAAAAATAATATTTAAAAAAATCGTAGCTGAAAACCTCCCTTCAGTAGTGAAATACATAAACCTACAGATTCAAAGATTCACAGATACTCAAAATAGGATAGATCCAAAGAAGCTCATCCTAGTGATGTAAGAGACCGTTAGCATGAGAACTGCTATCTTAAGGTCAGGGTTAACAGCCCCTAGCCTGAAACAGCATAATTGTAAATTCCAGGATGTGGGCAGTTGCAGCATGGAGACTAGAAGTCCTGTAGCTTATCTTATACTCCTGGTCTCCTTGTCCTGTAGTTAATTTTATACTCCTTAAAGCTATGCAAGTTCTGTAGCTTATCTTATACTCCTTGTCCTGTAGTTAATCTTATACTCTTTGAAGCTATGTAAGTCCTGTAGTTTATCTTGTACTCTCTGAAGCTATGGAAAGCCTTGAAAATGCTATATAAACCCTTGGCTTTAAGTGTTTGGGGTCCTTGTTAAAAACCCGCTGCATCGGGCAGAGACTCGGACCCCAGCTAGCTGGAAATAAACCTTGCTGTGTGACTTGCATTATCGTGTGTGTCCTCTGTCTGTCTGAGGGGTAGATGATTCCAGACCTTAACATTGACTTCATAATCAAACTGCATATAACCAAAGATGAGAACAATTCTTGAAGATAGCTAGAAAAAAGAACATGTTATATATAGTGAAACAGCAATTTTAACGACACAAGTTTTCTCCTCAGCAATCACAGAGGTCAGGAGAAATTGTCACAAATTTAAACTGCTGACAGGAAATATCAATCTAGAATTTTCTATCTATCAAAAATATCTTCAACAAATGAAGGTAAAATAAAGATATCCCAAATGAAGGGAAAACAAGATAATTTATGAATGAAAGTGCTATAAAACATAATTAAAGGAAGTTTTAAAATATAAAGAAAATAGTACCGAAAAAAACCCAAACAAACCTTGAAACATCACAAATGAGAAAAGCAACAAAAATGGTAAATATCTGCGTAAATATATTACCTTATTATTTTCCTCGTGAGATTTGTACAACACATTTATGTTTGAAACAAAAGGTTGTTGTTGAATAATAATTTGCTTAGTCTTCCTCCCAGGTTCCCAGGATGAAACTCCTAAAACCCTAAAATCCAGGGCCTTCCCTTTGTGTTTACATGTTGAGAGAGAGAGAGAGGGAGAGAACTTTGTTGCCTTACTCTTCTCATAAGGACACGAGCCCCGTTGGATTAAGGTCTCATTCTTACGCCCTCACTTAACTTTTATTACCTCTTCTAGGCCCCATCTTCAAATACTGTCACATTGGGGGTAAGCACTCTAAAATATGAATATGGGGGGAGGGCACAATTCAGTTCAAAACAATGTATACCCTAATATATCAGTAATTTCATTAAATGCAAAATATTGATTCATACCAATTAAAAACAGAAAGATTTAAAAATATCCGTTTATGTGTTGCTTACAAGAAACTCATTTCAAATATAATTAAACATGTGAGATAAAGGTAAAGGAACCAAAAAATAATATGCCATGTAAATAGTAATCAAAAGAAAGCTGGAATGGGTGGCTCCATTGATATCAAAGTATCATTTTCAAAGGAAATAAAGTACCAAGGATATTAGATGATGATAAAAGAGTTAAGTCACCAAGAAGACCAAAAAAAAAAAAAAAAAAAATCTCAAGTATGTTTATAGCTAAGAACAGAACTTTGAAATATATGAAGCAAAAACTGACTAAAAGGAGAAATACACAAACATACAACTACAGAAGACTTTAGCACTTCCCTTTTAGTAATAGGTTTGGTAGGCATAAAATCAGCAAGGATATATTAGAGTGAAACCACACCACAGACCAACTGGATGTAATTACCATTTATAGGACACTCCAACAAGAGCAGAATACATTGCTTTTCAAGTGCACCTGGTAACAATAAACAAGATGAAGGATCAGCACACTATGACTATTGGTCACACAAACCAATGTGCATTGTACACTGTGAGAAGTGACCACCCAAGGGTGTTAATATCAGATGGTGGGGATCATCGGGATCATCTTTGAAGCTGCTTATCACAATCTACTAACAATGCTCTCCACTGCACCTTCTCTCTCTCTCTCTGTACACACACACGGTGCCAAAAAATGTATACGTATCTTAAGAAAGGAAAACAAGCTACTAAGATTGTAATACTCAACATATACCGATAACAAAAGATGAATACAAACCACTTTTGACTTCTGCAATTACAAGAGGTGCTCAAAGTGGTTACCATCAGTGTCCAGACACTTCTGATTATGGCCAACTACTGCTTGAGCAACAATGACTAAAGTGTCCACTTGTATACATTGTTTTGGCACCCCCAGTGTGTGTGTGTGTGTGTGTGTGTGTGTGTGTGTGTGTATACACACAATTTTTTTTCTTGTAAGGAAAGAAGAAAACAACAACAAAGAAATGGCCCAAAATCTTGAACAGACATGACACCAAAGTATACATAGGCAAATGAACACATGAAAAGATGTTCAACATCGTTAGTCATAGGCTAATAGAAATTAAAACCATGATGAGATTCTATTACAAACATACTATAATGGTTAAAATAATACTGACTGTACCAAATTCTGACAAGGATGCAAAGCAATGGGACTTCTCTTACATTGCTAGTGGGAATGTACCATGGTTCAGATAATATGGAAAAAGGTTTCGAAGTTCCTTAAAAATACACTTACCATATAACCTAGCAGTCTCATTCCTGAGTATGCACCATAGAGAAATAAAAACTAATGTTCACTCAACATCCTGTACACAAATGTTTATAGCTTCTCTTTCATAATCATCAAACACCAAAATAACCCAATTGCCATTAATCATGTATAAGGATAAAGAAATTGTGGTACATGAATACAGTGAAATATTGCTCAGGAATAAAAAGAACTATTACTACACACAGAAACTTGGATGGATCTCAAAGACATTATACAGAATGTGAAAGAAATCAGTCACAAAAAATTATATACTGTGTGATTCCATTTAGATGACATTCTTGAAAACACAAAATTATGGTGATTGAGAATAGATTGGTGATTTCCAGGGGATAAGGATGGATTTGTTAGTATACATGGATAGCAAAGGACATTTGGGGGGTAATGGAAGTGTTCTATATCCTGATTTTGGTGGTGGTTGCATTACTCTATACATGTGTTAAAATAGAGGTCAATTTCACTGTGTGGTAATTTATAAAACAAAAGCAAATAAATGAAAGAAATGTTTGCTATTATTATTGTAATGCACATTTAATATATATATATATATACTACTGGTATTGTTATAATGATCTAATAAGTCACTTTCAAAGTATTCTGAAATGACTTCTCACTTAATCTAATAAATCATTTATTTCAGTTGTTGATAGCTATGTAACAAATTTGTGGCTTAAAACAAAACTTTATTTTACACTCTGTTCATTAGCTTGGTGGCTTCTCTGCTAATTTTGCCTGAGCTCACATATGTGATTACATACAGCTCAAGAATTGGCTGGACTGGAAGATCCAAGATGCCATCAATGACTTGTCTGTCGTTAATGTTGGCTGTGTGACCAGGGCAACTCGAGTTTCATCCACATGCCTCTCACCCTCCAGTATTCGAGACCCACTTCCTCATATGGAGCTTGGAGAAGCACTCCAACTGGGTGAAACCAAATGAGTCTAGACTCTAGACCCACATTATCACTTTGCCATGTTCTATTTGGTCAAAGCAAATCACAAAGCCAGCCCGGATTCAACACTGGGCAAATCAGCTCCATTTCTTCATTGCAGAAGTCACAAAATATCTGGGCTGTGTTTTCCTGTCTATCAATCATTCCATTCTCATATTGAGACAGAAGCTAATGACAGGATACTTTTCTGAATAACATGCAAAGATAGAAATTTCACATGCAAAGATAGAAATTTCACACTTTTTTCCTACCTAGTAAGAGGCAAGTTCTTTCCTTTATGCTGTTAAACACCCATTTTTTTCATAGGAATAGCTCTATTCTCAGGGTGCCATTTACCTGTATGGCAATCTCTGTTTGAAAAGTCTTCTTTCTTTCTTTCTTTCTTTTTCTTTTCTTTTTTCTCATTCGCTCTCTCATGTCTGAGGTCTAAGATTTAGCTCTCAAGATATTCGCGCGACTCTTACACCCTTACCCCTCTCTCTCCTAATATCTCTGGCTTCTTCTCCTCCCCCTCCTCCTCTATCCGCTCTCCTCTCTCGATCTTATTCCCTCCTCCCGCTCCTCCCCTCCCTCCTCCATCCCCTCCCTCCCTCCCCTCCCTTCTCTTTCCTTCCCGTCCCTTCCCTCCCCTTCCCTTCCCTTCCCTTCCCTTCCCTTCCCTTCCCTTCCCTCTGTCCTTCCTTCCTTCCTTCTCCCTCCCTCTCTCTTTCTTTCTTAAAATAATTAGTTAAACATGGCTGTTGTTTGTTTATTGAATAGCTCAAGCCAGCACCTAGTTTCCTGCAAGGCAGGCTTGATGATCTCTTATTATCTAGAGTTTCAATTTATAGCAGAGGGAAAAAAAAGAAAAAAAAATCACGCTAACAGGACTGACATTCATTAAATTCACTCTGCCTTGTTTAGGGACTAGAAATAGTAGTCCGCACTTTGTCAGCAAAAAGAGAAAATTCTTATGATTAAATTGTTGAAGAATTATTTGTACTTTGCAAAAGGTGCTAAAGTACTACTTTTCCCAAAGGAAATAATTTCCAGATTTCCATTTTTAAAACTGCTTCTCCCAACGTTTTCTCTGCAAATATGTTTTCAATTTTTTATTACTATTTTATTTTCAATTATTATTTTTATAGTCTGCTTATTCAATATACAGAAGTTTCATATATATATATATATATATATATATATATTCACACACACACGATGCTGCAGTTGTATTGATATGTAAAACAATGTAGATGAAGGGTCTTCTATATTTTCCTAGCTGAATATAGGTTTCCTGAATAACATACAGGTTTATTTTAGGGACTCTTTTCTTTTCCAACCTCAAACAGCTTTTAAAGGACTGTTCACTTGCATTAAGAAATTCACAAATAACAGCATCTGTTAGGAATGTAAAATGACCCTCGTTCCCAAATGTATGCTGTGCCTAACATTACAATTATTTCTGTCTTGTTTTTACCCGAAAGGTAATGCTTGAATAGTGTTATCCTTACAATTTGCTGTTAGGTGCACTAAGCAATTTATAATCAGCCATAATAAAATAGTGAAAATTAGAAACTCTGTGACAAATTACATGTACAGCAACGTTCAATTTTCATAATGGCTGAATACAGCAATTGAAGGTAATGTTTCAAGTGAAATAAAATTATCTGACCAGCAACATATTTTCATTCACAGGCCTATGCAAAATGATTTTTTCATTTAATTGCAGGATTAGACAATTGTCAGTAAATGGATGTACCACAGTCTCTGCTTCTAATTAGAATCGAAAATCTGCCTTCACTGCTGAGTATATTTAATGCGACCATTGGTTTGATAATCTAGTCTTGGAACCATACATCACGGCTTTCCAATTAGTTAGCCCAGATTCAAGCTAGTCACCTGATCTATCAAAACAAGATAAAACATCAGGACCTAATAGACTGGATGTTTTGTCATTGCAAAGAAATGAGGACACTCAGGAATGTATTCATTAGAGCATGGGTGATGGAAGCAATTGGTGGGGAAAGGCCTATAAAAGGCCTTAAGGGACCTAGTTGATATTGAGTTGTTTAGTGTAAGATACTCTCCAAAACATTTTTTAACAGTGAGTCTCCTAATGGTGGTGTATCTCATTAATTTACATGGCAAACGACACCATCTCAAGACTAACAAAATGACATAGTCCTTAAGTTTGAGCCAGATTTCTTGTTAACACCCCATCATCCGTTTCAGTAATACATACAAATCTAATTTCTCTTACATACAGCCATGGTTTGAGGAGAGTTTTAGCCTCTAAGGACCCCTCTCCTGGAAAAGACTTTACTCTTTACTAGTTTCCTTAGCAGTTTGGTTGATCAACATCCTTTCTAAAGAGCCCTTATAGAGAATTAGGCAATGTGTCCCAGGAGCAGTTGGATTAGTACGAAATACAATGCAAGAATCACCTCATTTGCTGTTTATTCATCCTATGGTTTGATTAGGAACTTCAGAGTCATTTCACACTGTCCATATTTACTGAGCTTATCATCATTTAAAAGTCCTGCTTTGTTACTACGGATTTGTGTCAAGCTAAACTCCCTCTGTCTAATATCAAACCTGCGGTTTTGTTTAATATTCATTTGTGTGGGTGGGGGAAAAAGATGTTCAACATTTTTCTTCAAGATATTTGTAGTCTTCTGAATGCTGATATGGTCAGCTGTGATATTACCTATGTCTCATAGCTTTGTGTATGTATTTTTCTCCTTCATTAATTATAGGAATAACTGTGTGAGGTACATCTGAATAAAAGGAGGGATTTCTAAAATTATCTTAATAGATATCAAGTCACTATAATATTCAATGAAACGTGAGACTCAGAAAAAAATCTAGATTGCAAATTTGACAGAAAAGTGGACTTTTGGCAGTCTGTTTTTAAAGGAAAACCAAACAGAAAAGAACGAATATGGCATGAATAAGAAAGCATGCCTATACACAACTCAAAGCAAAACTTTCCTGACATCTTCACCTGTGTTTTAAGCTATTCTATGAATTTTTCTCTGTATCTATTATGCCTAGCATTCCATTGTATTCAAAATGGTGTTCAGAAATAAATCTAAGATTATAGAATGGCCCACTATAAAATACTAAGTGGATTTCACTACACGGCACTTTCAAAATCAGAAAAGCTGATGCAGGTGTTTTTCTGCTTTATCTTTGACTAAACAAAAAACTGAGATCTTCACACTTCCCCATCCTGTTCCCTGTTACCCGTTTTCACTTCTTGCTTACCAAAGTTTTCTTCTTTCCTTCTCATTTACCAATTTCAAAATGAATGTATATATGGAAATGTTATACATACTCACCTCTCCTTTTTCCTTGGGAACACATCTTCTAGGAGAACTTAAACTAACAAAATGGATCCATTTATTTAACACATAATAATCTTCAGAACAAGAACCTGTTATAGAAAATCAATTCATCAATACAATAGATATTAATTCAATGTTTAGTGTGGGTAATATTTTGTGCTAAAGATCAAAGAGGTGCATGTGTGAATACAACTCATAATTTCAGCCACAGAATAGGTTTTCATATATTTTTTTAATCTCAACTATATCTCAAGTAAATGATTTTCATTTGAACATTTGAATCAGCTAATTTCTATGCACTTTGGAGCTTATTTACATTTAAGTATATAGAATAATTCCTGGCTGTTGTGGGAGCTTGTTATGGACTGACTGTTTATGTTCCCCCCAATTTATGTGTTGAAATCCTAACCCCTAATATGATGATATTTAGAGGTGGGGCTTTTGGAGCTAATTAGGTTTAGATGAGACAGTGAGGGTGGGGTCCTCATGATGGGACTAACTTTCTTATAGGAAGAAACCAGTCCTTGGTGATGCTCTTCCCTGTCTACTCACATAGAAGAAGTCGTTTGAGGACATGGCAAGACGGCAGCCATTTGTAAGGCGGGAAGAGCATCACCAAGAACCAAATCTACCAGCACCTTGATCTTGGACTTCCCAGACTTCAGAACTCTGAGAAATAAATGTCTGTCGTTTAAGTCACTCAGTTTATGGTACTTTGTTATAGTAGTCCAAGCATATATATATATATATATATATATATATATATATATATAGAGAGAGAGAGAGAGAGAGAGAGAGAGAGAGAGAGAGAGAATGAATTTAAAGATTATTTTTGAGTTACTTTCTTGTTAAGAAATGCCATGGTTCTACAATAAATCATTTCATGATTTTATTTATTTTTGCCTTCTCCCACTCTCTTTTAAAGAAATAATGGAAAAAAATAAAATAGTTACTGGTTTGAATTGTGATTGTGATAAAACTGTTTTGCTCAGGGTTTTCTGAAATGAATTTGGTGATATGTCATTTAAAGTATTGCATTTACTAAAAATTGTATATAAGGAAACTTAGGTATTTAGAAATGCATGAAAGTGATAGCACAGATCTTGTTCTTCTACTGCTTTCATATTATGTAGCATTTTTCAAACCATTATAATTATAAATTATCTTTACATTCTCCTATACTGTTACTGAGAATTAAACATGAAAACTGCTTTACCTAAACAGAGTGTATAATCAAGGTCCTCCCTGAGCATATAGTAAACAAAAATGCTGGCATATGAAAACAGTATTTTCAGTCTTTCTTAATTTTTACGAGGCTCTCAGTTAAGAACTGGGTGAAACAAAAGTAATGGTTATTTGTCTGCAGTCCTTTTTACACACATAGTCCACGCACACTTCAGTTTTTAGGAGATCTCAGGCAGTTTCATTGTTAGGTTATAATTTATGATGTATAGCTAAAGCAATCACACTACATTGATTAAAGAACCACAGAAGAGCTTCCCTTGCATTCATCATATTGTTGAATACATCAGTGTAAAATGTGTTTAAATTAAGGTATCATGCACCAGAGTAAATCTGTTCTGACCAGGATGGTAAGCCTATGAGTATTCCTAAATATACAAAACAAACAAACAAACAAACAAAAAACAAAAATAACTTTCAGGAATTTGATTATCCATACCAAGCACTAGCGCGAATTACACATATAAATCTAGGGTCACAATTGCTCCAGAATTAATCCAACCAGAATTTTAGTTCATATAAATCACTACAATCTTTCCAAGAGTAAGTAATCAACAGAGACATAGAAGAATTTGGTATTCATGTCAATTTAGATTTTAGTTAATGCCAAGCCACAGTTGTAACGGTTTTCAAATCTACAGACAGAAAGTTACTTTTCCTGAACTTTCTCAGAGTATATAAAGTGTGGCATAAAATATCCCATTTATTTCTAAGTACTTTTTAAAAGTCCTTAATATTTTTAGATATTAATTAATATTACTTTGGAGGAAAACATCTCTCTGCTGCCCCCCACATGTACACAGTGGTTATTATCTCTTCTCAGTTTCTGCTTCCTTCCACATACCAAGGTTATGCTATTTTATTTTTAGCTAGATGTGCTAGAAAACATCTTGTTAAATTTGCTTTTCAAATAAAAAATAGTATTTTTTAGTATAAGTATGTCCCAAGAATTACATGGGACTTGGTTATGCTAAATCAATTATTCATCATTGATCTAAAGTTCAAATATAACGGGATATCCTGTATTTGTATTTGTTAAAACTTTAAGCCTAATATTGGACCTGGTTGTTTTAGTATTGGCTTTTTCAGCAAGTTCTATAAAAGTAAAGATTTGATTAAATATTCAAAGATTTCAAGCAATGAATTACGTTAACTTCTCAGTGTAAACAATCACTTTGAAGCTTAATTATATATGCAAAACATTTATATTGATCTCATACTGACCAAGACTCAGTCAAATCTCTTAAAAATTGTCCTCACCTCTGCCTCTTAGCACTCTGCTCTCTTTACTCTATGTTCCCATTAAAAAATAATAACAACGTCTACACACACACACACACACACACACACACACACACACCTTTTTTTAAACCTGTATGACTCATTCAAATATTCTTATATTGCCATTTTCCTTATCTATGTCTGTCTTCTTTTTAAATTGCAAGCTCTTTGGGAGAACACAGATTTTTATCTTCGTATCTCTTAGTTTAGCACACACCACTTTCCAGTTAATTAGTAGAAACATTAAGCCATAATAAAATGGCAGCTAAGCACTGATACTCCAGGCATTAGGGAATGGTAGATGGTAACTTTATACATTCCAAAGAAGTTAATAATCTCAGACCTGCTTGTTAAGTCTAGGTAGAAAATAAACCAGATAGCAGATGTTTAAGTGAAGCCTTCACCAATTTATAGTGCTTTTGGGAAAATATGCATGCTATGTTTTTTTTTCCCTTGGGACACGAAAAGTAATAAAATTATTAAAATAGATGATACTCTCATCATAACAATTTTCAATACAAAACTAGGAGACATCTTTTGGGACTGTCATCTTTCCTTTTCACAGATGATAATTCTCAAATATTTTGCCCCTCTATTATTTGAGTCTCAGGAATAATGTGAAGTAATGAAAATGGTTGCTTTTAAAATTTCGTAATGCTTTGTAGGTACCTAGGGTAAATTAGTTGTGCTGAATTATTTTTCTTCTATGCCATTTTTTTTCCCTCTACTTGCTCTAGAAAATTTAATTTGGCTTATAGAACACCTGAAGGCATAAAAATCCCAAGTTATTTTGAATCTATTCCACCTATAAACATATTTTTGTTACTCTAGGAAATGTCATATTTTGATATATCCAATATAACGTGATATATCCAATAAATTGTTGATAGTCTATGTTAAGTAACTAAACTCAAAGCACATATCTGCTATTTTTCCCTTTGGTATTCCCATTAGGTTACAGATAAGACTATGGGATCTATATCCTTGGCTTTAACGTTGATTTAGAGTAAATATGATAAAAATACACATGGCGTAAATTTTGGAAAAAAGGGCCTATTTTTAAAACAATACTTGGTTATTATTATTATTATTATTATTTGTGAATAATACAAGTGTTTTTAGAACTTATTTAACAAGAAAATATACACAATTTTCTACAGGTCAGGAACTCTTCTAATTACTTAAAAAATGTCTTATTTAATTCTCATAATATCCCAAGTTTTCAGTTGTTGAAATTGAAATAAAAAGAGTTTAAGCAACTCCCTCAAAGTCACATTTCTAGTGACTGGAGAAAACCTGGCATCTGACCCAGCAGCTTATTCCTGGAGCCTGTGTCCCCAAGCATAAAATATGCTGTGCTAACAAAGTGAAGGATAACAAAAAGAAAGAAAGAAAGAAAAAAATAGACTCTGGAATCATACCGGGTTCAATTCATTGATCTTTTAGCTATGTTATCTGCTTAGTTCATTTTTCCATGTTGTTTTGAATTTCAGGAAGAATTGAGTTTCAGTTAATTTTTCATGAGATTCAATATGACTTAGAATTTTAAACTGCTTAAGAATTTTAGTTTTATTTTATCTTGAATTCTATTTGTTCACCAATATTTTTGGGTGCCAATTACTTGCCAGGCATTATTATCATAAATACATAAGTACAACCATGGATAAGACAAAAATTCCTGATCTTATGAAGCTTATATATTATGCACTGATTAATTCCCTTAACACCCTATACTGGTAGTCCAAGCCATAATTTGATTTCATCCCTATTTCATCCCATTAGAAGTCAACGAGTGTTCTTAAGGTATGTCTAAAGTTTATCAAATTGCCTTCTGAGAAAAAAAAATTTTAAAGATTATTTCATATGAACTTCTGTCCCTTCATGTCAGGTAACACATTTTCAAGTAATGTGCCTGTCCTAACCAGTCTCTACATGAAACAAGGACAAACACAAGCTTCATTACAGTTGAAGTGAGTGGCTATTTGCCACAGACAGATCATCTCCTTGTCAAGAAACATTGGAGGCGCATAGAAAAATGGTAATTAATGTTAATGGGAAACCCGACAAAGTCAATCCCTTTTCTGCATTAAGTCTCCCAGGAGGAGTTTGGCTTCGGTTCACTATTGATGGATAGGCTCCTTGAATTTGGGGAAATGACACTTTGATTATTTGGGCTCTTGAAATTAGACATGCTTCTCTTGGGAATGACTGCACAATCATCCCTTCCCCTTCAGAGACACATTTAGATCAGGATTAATCATCACAGGTTCACAGAGACTGCAGTTCGAAAAAGGTTGTATCTAAGAGTGAGCTCTACAAATCATTGCAATTTGTAATCTTTGCAATCATTACAATTTCTAGTTGGGATTAAGTATATTTATAGTAAGTACACAGAAGAAATAACACATCACAAGTTAGGTGTGACTCATTTTACTGCAGTGAGCATATAAAAAACATTTTATTTGTTTTGTTTTGATTTGTTTGCCTGGTCAATATCCACCTTTTCTTGTTTGGATAGCAGCATGCTGACCTTAACTTTTGAAATTTCCCATGTCTCATCATTAGTCTTCTGGTTCCAGTTATGAGGACATTATCCAGCCCTGGACAATCAGCATGTTCTCCCTTCTGACCACAATAGAACAAAACTATGACCAAAGGCAGCCGACCCAATGAAACTAAATCCTTGTATTTTTCTGGAACTATTAGGAAACAAAACTTTCTGTTTTGCTGGAACTGACTGGTGAGAGGATCACATAAAAGCCTGACAGGGTTGGAATTTTCCATGTGGGAACACACTGATTAAATGGGTCCAAAATGGAGGAAAGTCACAAAACAGAGAGAAAATGAGTTTTGGTGGCATTGTTTGAGAGTCTGATTTGGGACTTGTTGGAAAATCACTCTACCTGCCCTTAAGTTCTTTTACCTAGGCCAGTTTTGGTTTGGTTTCTGTCTCTAGAAGTCATCTGGAATTGCTCAAATTTCTTCCTTGAAACATATGTGACCGGGTTCAGGTTTCATGAGCCAAGAATGAGAAAAGATGTCCAGTGTTGATGAAGGCACACAAAAAAGGCTACATCATGAGGGTGGCTTGACTTAGAAACAGTTATTTCACTTGATAAGGTCCAAAGAGGCAGGCTAAGAAAACTGGATCTGAGGCCATAATTTGGAAATGTGTCCAGAAAACAGTTGTTGGTAAGGCTGAGGTGTGGAGGTGAGTCAGAGACCCTGAAGACAGAGCTTTAGTAGCATGTCTTTCAATTCATCGATGGCGGGTCAGGTAATTCCAATGAAATTCACCAAGGGAGCAGATGTTTTGAGGAGGGCAGCCTATAATCTCTCATGGTGATATCTCTGATACAGTCCATATCATTTCCGAATGGGAGGTTTTGATGAGAATTATACCCAAAGGAGCTTTAGCATAAAGTGTACCAAAAACTCTGAAAATCGACACTTCATGTGCAGTAGCAAGAGGAGCCTCCGTTAACCACACAAACTTGTTCCCCAGTTGCTCAGATTAGTGCCTGTCATTGTTCTGAAGGAATGCTTGGCATCGCTCACATTCAAGGTGTGAATACTTTAGTTCTGCTTTCATATGTTTGAATGCTGTGAAATGTTATTCATTGTGATTCTTTGAACAAAGTTTGGCTTTTTCTGTAGGAGCCTATTATGATATGGCGCAAGGCTTTATACATTAGCCTTCAATTTTTTTTTCTTTATTTGTGTTTCTTGAAAAGTTATGAAAAGTTAGCTGTAAAATGCCACATCAGTTGGTCAAACTATTGTCCATTAGGCTTAGGTTCCAGGAGGAACATATTTTCGGTTTATGAAATGTAGGTCATTAAAAAAAATGAGAAAGAATGAAAGACACTCTTGACTGTAAGTCATTTATATTTTATGGAACAAATGCCTCAGCACTAACAGTTTACTGAGTTTTTAATTAAAGGACACATAGAGTTTTATGTAACTATTAATAAATCACAGTACTTCTAGGAAGCATTGCTATATTTTAACGACTTTTTATAAAGTTCATTCTCCTAATCCTAAAACTTTTTCTGAGATCTGTTCACGAAAATGACTTCGTATATGAGGGACATTCCCTTGAATGGCCTAATTTCATACTTAAATTTGACTCTAGGTGGCAACCAACTTCACTTTCTATGCCTAATTGTAATTACTCAGCTTCTTTTTTCTGATTTTTAAGACTCTGTGTAGCCTGGCATTATTTTAGTGAGCATGCTTTCAGTTGACACAACCCAGACCAGCTTAAAGAGAAAAGGAAAAGGAAGAGGAACATGGATACAGACAAAGAGGGGAAAGAGAATTAACAGTTATAGTTAGCATTCGGTACAACTGAAACCACGAATTTAAGCATTACCCTCATCTTGTTTATACTCCCGATCCTCTAACTCTCTGCTCTAGTTCTCTCTACATGTTGGCCTCCTTTACATGGCAATCAAAAAATGGTAAATCAAAGGTTATAGCATTTGAGCTGAGTTACCCCAATGAAAGGAAGACAACCTTTTTTTTGTCCCAGAATCTATATAGAAATCCAAAGAATTACTCATCTTAGGTCTGTTGGTGCATGAATGTTAACAATAAATGGGAAATCAAATCTGATTATGTGATATCTGTCTTATCCATTGTCATGTGAGTGTTAACAGTGACTCCCTGGGAAATTGTACCACCTCAGGTGTCAAGACCCTTGCTTACATATATGCTTACATTCCCTATTTCACCAAGCAGCGGGTTGTATACACAATAACTGATCCATACACACTAGCTGTTTCCTGAACGAGTGGCAATATAGTGCTATGACATGGGCCTTCCACACTACTTGAACATACAGAATATCTTGGAACGGTGACAAAATTCCAAAGCATCAGGCTGTTTCACATATCAAAGTCTTTTTACATTAGGTTCCGTCTAATCTCCCTTTTCTACTCTCCTCCTCATCTGGCCCATTGCTAAACAGCTTAAATATAACTTTCTCAGCATCTTTACCTGATCACTCCTTTCCTCAGACTATTTTAGGACACTTAATTACCCTTCTATAGCTCTTTTTTTTTCCTTTGTAACACTTACTGTAATTGTGATTAATTGGCTAATACTTGTTTTCCCTGTTAGATTAGAAATAGATGCACTCCCTAAATCATTAGCTTCTGCATTGCTAGCACTTTATAATCAAAGGCACTGAAGACATATTTTTTTACAGGAATAGACAGATGAGTGAAAAAAATAATGACAAAGAATGTTAACTCTAGAATCGCATTTGGTAAGACTTCTTTGTAGTACGCAATCAAGTCTGGCAGCTGAAGAATCTAATGATGCATAGCAGGGTGACATTGAGATCTCAATCCTGTGGTAAATGATCACAGGATAACTCTAGTTACTATCACAAACAAAACACCACAGGTCAGCAGCTCACAGAGGGATGTGTACTGCTTGCTCACATAACTTCTGTAGCGATATTCCTGCTCAGTGAGCAGCCCTTCTTCATTTGGTAATTCAGGGACTCCTTCAATCTTATAGCTCCACCATCTCTAGAGACTGGAAATGCTTTGCATCTAGCAATCAGATGGGGATGAACAAGAGTGTGGAGAAGGCACACCCCATTTGGTTAACCAATTTAGTCCAGAAGTGAAACACATTCCTTTGTCACATGGTCCCATTTAGATACAGGGAAATGTAATTTCTAGCTAGCTACCCACTTGCCAGCCACAACTATACACTATGGATGGAAAAAGTATGAGTGTGTGGTGGACAGCTACTGATTTCTGCCACTGCATGGTTTAGATAGCTGATTTTTGAGATTTGAAAGCTATGGTGCATCCTACCAACAAAACTGGCAGTAAAATGAACAATTCAGGTACTCAACAAGACATAACAAAAGATCAAAAAAGATGGAGAAACTGAAACGTGTTTACCTATTTTCTTTTTTATGATTCTATTTCTGTTTCTTACTGCTTGTGCAATTTGTTGTTTTGAAATTGTGGAAATACAAGTTCAGGCTTGGATACTACAACAGACTTGTGATTTCCCTCTTAAATCTTAATTTCTTCTTTTATTATTTCTTAATATTTTTAAGTGTTAACACCAAAAGAATTCATATTAGTTGGCATATGTAACCATGATATCTATGCCCTAGCCCATATGCCCATGTATATATCTATATATATATATACACACACACACACACACACACATATGCGTGTTTATATATATGCATGTACATATATACACATAAATATATATACATGTGTGTGTATGTGTATATATATATATATATATATATATATATATATATATATATATAATGCTCCATCCCATCTGAGATGATTCTAGTTCATTGCTTTTTAAATTACTCTGTTTGGTGTGTTTAACACAGCAGTATACTATTTGCCATGTTCACAAAACATGAAGGCTAAAGGTTACAACAGTATGTTATTGACTGAAAATACAAAAACAGGTGGCAATTACCACAATATTGTGTTTTGAAGTTAAAACACTGGCCGATCAGATAACAATTCATCAGCAGATGTTGTGTTATGTTAATTCCTTCAATTTCAAATGTAAAAGGAGTCTAAACTTACTCAATGAGCAAACTAAGAGATGTGGAGACGTGCACAGAACACTGATCTGCTGTATACAATAATTTCTTCTTAAGATTCCCACCAAAGTTATTTTCATTTTGGTCAAAAATTTATAGCAAGTCAGCACTACTGATTTCTCTAAGCCACATTTATCAAAGGCTCATAGTTCTGGAATTTCTTATAATCTGATTTTTAAATAATTTTTCAAAATTTGTTTCTCAACTGGTATAAAATCCTTCTCATTTGCCACTATTATTCATTCAACAAAATTATTTTGTCATACATCCACTTATTCATTCAATTAATTTATTTTTTATCAATCCTTTAATATGTCAATAAACCACTCTGCCAGGTATTTCAGAAAATATACAGAATTTTTGCCCTAAAAGAACTTGCAATTGGTTCTTTCTATACTGAAATTGTTCATAACAGAACTGAAAAACCATATAAGACAAGACACCAGTGATGTTTCAGAAAAGTACATGGTAAAAGTTGAATAAATTAAACAGATAATACATGCTATGTGTTCTGAGAATTAATTTTTTTATAGTGGAGAGTGGTAACCAGAGAAGGCTTCTTGTAGGTGCTATGAATTAAAGACTTGGGAGGCTGCAGCTGAGCTAGACAGTAAAAGAATGAGCTAGGGAATTCCAGAGGAAAACAGTGTAAACAGAATATTGAGAAGGAGGCCAGAGTGTAACATACAGATGGAAACATCAGTAGAGTATTATGAATAGAGAGAGGAGGGCTCAAGGAGGGGAAGGAGAGTTGGGATCTGATAAAACCACTTACCAATTTATCTCGGGAAGCAGAATAAACATTGTATAAATTAAGTTCTCAAAGATGAGGAAATGCTATCCACTTTGCACTGTGGGGGTGAGAGACGTGGAAAGTCTCCCAGCAGAGGGAAAACCCCATGCAAAAGCACAAAGGAGACAAATAAGTTCATTATTTCAGGAACTGTAAGCAGTTCAATATGAATAAAAGGAAGTGTGTATACATGGAAAAGGGAAAGAGAAGACAATGGTTAGGATTGAGACAGGTGAGTCTAGGAACGTAGGTTAGCTGGGCCATCATCTGGAGGTTAATTTATGCCATGTTAGAAAGATTTTTACTCTGGAAGCACCGGGTGGCACTGAGAGGGGAGAAGAATGTCAGAGATGTGTGGTAGATCACATTAAGTTGCAGTGGGGGTGATTTACAAGAGAAGGGTAAAACTGGAGGCAGAAAGGACTATTGCTAGAACATTGAGGTGATCCGGATGATAAAGACTGGTGGAGGCAACTCTGGTGGCAGGTGAATGGAAGGAAGTGAATGGATGAGTGACACAGTAAATAGAAAGAACTCATAATTTTTACATAAACAGATGACAGTAGGGCTATGTTAGGATCTTCATAGTCCATATACTTCTACTTTGGGAGTGCTTACACCATGCTGTATTTGGCATATGAAAATATACCAACAGACCCATTAAATATCAGAAGTAATTAAAATAAGTGAAAGTAGAATGTCCTAATTTTTATAATTTTGAGTTTATTATAAGATATATTATTTGTATTTTCTTATGATTTTAACCTTAGTAGGTTTGCTTATACTTTATGATGTTCGTATCTACATGAGAATTACATTGAGATGTAGTTGTCTAGATTTCATAAAAGGATTTGTGGACAATTAAACGGCTCCTTATTTTCATTTTTCTGTTTTCACATATGTATATATACCTTTTAGAAATTATTTCAAATGTTTTCAGAAGCCTTTTAAAAACTTTATGGTCCTAGGCACTGTACCTTCCATGTAAAGTGGGCTTGGATGGCAGTGACACTCTCTAATTTACCAGAAATAACAATAGGAAAAACAAATATCATGTCAAGTGCCTCCCGCCACACTTTTGGTAGTTCTGAAGTTCTGAATCAATCCTTTAAGTTTAGGAAAACTTCTGAGAGTGTTCAGGGTCATGGGCTAACTTTTTCCCCATCGCTGTTGAGAACTCATTGGAAAAAAAAAAGTGAATTAATAAAATCTGCTCTCCACTCTCATAAACATAGTCATCTTGGTTCTTAGGAAGGAGGAAAGAACACAGTGGCTGCCAAACTGCAGGCCAGCCCAGACCATGCAATGGAGCTATTTCCACTCACAAAAGGGCCCAGCATGTTGCAGAGGGCAGGTGTTGAACTGACGTCAGCCTTCCTCAGGCCAGTCTCCAGCACACTTGCATTCATCTGCCCATGAAAAGCGCACCCTATGAATTCTCACTGACAACATGTCATTGCAACAACACTATTTAGACTTTCTCCTTGACCACTTGCCATTGCTATGGAAATCAGAATTTGCTCCTTCCGCTCACTGTTTTGCAATTGTCAGCTAAGGCTTCCAATGGAGTAGAATGAGGAGGAGGAAGGCAAGGCATTTTTTGATGCTATATTAGTAAAGTGAATTTATTCTAAAGCTCTTGATATTACAAAAAAATTAAAATAAAAAGTGAGTTTTCTTGAATAAAGAAAACGATCTTTAAATATGTATATTTTCAGTTACTCATATGTTGCCTAGAGTGCTCAAAATCCAGTTTACCCAGTTTGTCAAAGGATCATTAGATATCTTTGACCTGAGTAATTTATATGAATCTGTCATTCAGATAATTGAAATTTATATTCAGACCTTATATATTTTTGCTCTGATCGTCAGCTCTTAGAGAAAATAAAGTACCTTAGGAGAAGGATTAGGAGAAGACAGAGAAGCAGACAAAGGGAAAAAAAGGGAGGAAAAGTTGCACTAACATAGTAGAACTTATTTACATCCAATTAGACTCTACAGATGCCTCATGAATGCTTAATGTTTTATATATTCACCATACTAGATAAGAGGGCTATAAACAGTAAAGAGGACACACTAACCAGCGATCACACACAGTCTTCTGTTTAATGAAAAAGAGGCAGGAAACAAGAAAATAGTGGACCAAGACTCCAACCAAAAGACTCAAATGGCTTCCTGTCACTTTGCAAAATACCATTCAAATTCAGTATCATGATCTATAAGACCTTACATGGTCTGCTCCTACATAATTTCCCTTCATCATCACCTACAACTCTTTTTCCCACTGAACTTTAGAAATATAGGCTTCCTTGTTCATTTTCAAAAGTGTTAAGCTTATTCCTATTCCTGAGCATTTTCATTTGCTGTTCCCTCAACAAGGATATCTTCACCGATTTCCTAAATTCATGTAAGAGTCTGTTCAAATGTTAACTTTAGTGAGGTCATTCCTGATGATGCTATTTAAAACAGGCTTTATCTACCTTTATCATCCTCTAATAGGCTTTGCGGCTTCTACCACTTCCTAAAAGCACGTTTTACACACGCACACACACACACACACGCACGCACGCACGCGCGCGCACACACACACACACACACACACTTTAAATGTCTGTCTCTCTTCTAGAGAGGAAAGGCAGTTTGACTCTCTTGTTTACAATTATATCTCCAGTTTCTTGAACTGTGCCTTGCACATAATAGATGTTCAATAAATATTTTCTATTTTTTTTTTGCTGTTGTTGGAATTGAGTCATGTATGCAGAGTAATGTGAAAGTGGATGAAATATTTTTTGAATATCTTTTCCTTTTAGAAATGTGAATGTGATTATCCAACATGGATTTTTCAGTTCCATTTTGGTTATCTCCACTGTGATACTAGACAAGAAAAAAAACCCACACATCTAATAAGTACTTGACGTAAAACAATTAGGATAATGCCATGGTCAACATTCTCCTACATTTGAGATAAAGATATCCAAATTCAAACAGTTCCCGGTTTGAACTTCTTGAATTGAGGGTCAGAGTATGGAATAGATATCAGGGAACTTGTTTTCCACCTGTATATAACTGCATAACTTTGTGAAGGTTAATGGCCCATGCTATGCCTCGGCTTCTTCACACAGCTAAATATTTCACAAAGTTTGTGGGGTTTCAATAAATATTAAAAAATAATTTCTTTGTCATATAGTCTTGAGGAATGGTGCGTTTGATATCTGGTAAACAAGTGTGTCTACTGCAGTCTTTTCAACAGTCATTGTACGTGATGAACATCTACTAGAGTAGAGTTGTCCCCAAATTGTTTGACCTCAGATATCTCCTAATACCGAGGGCATTCTAAGAGATGCGTTCCCCATATCCCCTTCAGAAAAGGCTGTGCTGTCTGACTCTAAGAGGCCTGTAATGGTTCTACGATATTTCAAGCCCTGATATGGTCCATTATTGATTCATGTTCGGTGATGAGGGGGATGGCTAGTGAGACTGGAGACTGGCAGCGGGTCAAATATTTGAACATCAAACTAACTAAATTGCTCATTTTTAGTGAAATATGAAGCTGCTTCTGATCCTCATGCATATTTGGGTGAATAAATAAGTTCCTACTGAATTTCCCTCTCTTCTTGTTTAATCAAAGAAGGAATGCTCTGGGGGTTCTGTTCTGTAACATGTAGGAGGAAGAGTCTCTGATCTTACACTCATAAAATTCTCTTCTGGTCTCTGCATGGAACACTGACATTAGAATATTTCATTCCATGCAAGTAAAATGTTTGCTTTTGCTGTAATAATATATCAAGCCAATAGCAGAGTTATTTAAGATGAACACCATGCAATTATTCATTCCACAGATATTTCTTCAGCTCCTAATAAATGGTTCTGGGGTTGCAGCATTGAACAAGACAGATCCTAATCCTGCTGGCATGGAGTTTAAAATCTAGCTAGGAAGAAACATAGTAAACCAATAAATGCATATATAACTGTTTGATTATAACTCCGAAATATATTCTGAAGAACTTCAGGATGCTATGATGCCATATAATATAGAGTCCAATTTGGTGTGATGAAGCCGTAAAGATTTCCTTGGGGATGGAGTATTTATGCTAAGACTTGAAGGATTAGTAAGAGATGACAAGGAAAAGTAAATTTGGAAAGGAAGGCTTCAGTGAGAGAGAAGAACATTTTTGGAAGAGGGAAAGTTTAAGGACAGAGAGGACTGATTAAAGAATTTCAGGTACGTTTGCCAGAATTGGCAAGTAAAAATATGGGATGCACAGTTACATTTAAAATTCAGATAAAGAATAAATATTTTCAATATAAGTATGTTTCACAGGTTGTTTGGGACAACAATAAAAAGTAGAAAAAATACTGTTTATCTGGAATTCAAATTTAACCAGGCATTATAAATTTTTTCTGGCAACCTAAATTATGCCCATAAGGGCTTTGAACAAAATGCTCCCAAAATTGAACCAGAACCTTCCAAGCAGGTAGGAAATGGACTAATGGTGAACAAGATAAATTTTTCTTTTGAATTTTACTTATTCACTCATGTGTATAAGTAACAAATGTTTCACACACTTAATGTGTCATACATGGTCCCCAGTGTGCCTGGGTATATAATCAAGTAAGATACATAGATGAATTCCCTACCAGGTTGTTAATCAAAGACTTTGATGAAAACTTCTCTCTGTGTTGCCAACTATTAGCTTGGCACAGAGGTGACTTGACATAGCTTCAGTGACTGCAAATATCATACAAATATAAGAATGATGTTGGTAGGCATCCATTGGCCTTGGTTCCATGATGGAAAGTTAGTGTTTCACTTAGACATAAGATATACTTAAGATTTAGCTCAATTATTTCCTAGTGATCAGTTTGCTTCCTCTCCTCTGAGTCCTTCCTCTAAGGCAATGGTTTTCAATTTGTTCTATAGAGGATCCCTCAGGTGCCATGAAAGATGGGACTAGAAGGGGTTAGTTAAGCACAGGAGATACCTTGGACTCCACACTCCAGCTTCACCACAGTAGTGCCTGAAAGATGACTGACTGCCTCCATGGGTGTTTACTGTCATATTACAGTTTAGTAACATTTTTTATTTACAAGGAAATTTTAGTAAATACTCTTGTGAACTAATGAATATACGCACATGATCATTAAAATGAAAATATCTCTGAAATGCTCTGTAAAAACCATCATTCAACCATTTTGATCTATCTAGTTCAGTGGTTCTCAGCTAGTGGGCCTTCGGCAATTTCTTGAGATGTTTTTGATTGTCGTGACTGAGGGATGTGGATGGGAGTATTACTGACATCTACTGGATGGAGGCGAAGGATGATGGTAAACATCCTGCAATGCACTGGACAGCCCTCCACAAGAAAGAATTGGCCAAAATGTCATTAACGCCACTCATAAGAAACCCTGATATAAATGAATAGTCAATTTGGCTTGAAAGATATGTTTTAATTCATAACAATCAAAACGGTTAGACACATGGCATGACTGAAAATAGTGCATGGAGTAGTTCCAAGATCACAGTAGTTTACCATTCTGGACTACTTATTATATGTCAGACCACTGTATGCATTTAAACTTCACAGAACTACATAAAAGCCAGTTGTGTTAGTTGCCACTTAACATTTTGGGGAACTGCAACCTCAGATGATTAGCTAACTTGGTGATAATGGTAGAGTTTGTATTTGAACCTAGATACTCTGATCCCAAAACCTACATGCATATCTCTTCTAACATACGTCCTTCTCCACTGAAGGATGATAGATGATTGATTCTGTAGCTCAACGTTTTCAATTGAAATGGCAGTAAACCTCCCTGCCTGAATATTACCAACATTTCAAACTAATATACATTTTTTCTACCAATAATTATAAGAGTATGCCTACTCCTCATAATTCTAAATATATATTCTCTTTATTGAACACCATCTGTTCTGTTTCTAGTTCAATCAGTCAAGTTGTTTATTTTTAAAGATTTATTGGACACTCTCCGTATATACACACACACAAATGCCTTAATTAAAGCTTTCCTTTTCTGCTTCTTCGTTCCTAAGGAAGGAAATACCTTAATCTGTTCTTAACAACTGTCTTCAGCTATAATATCAGTAACTACATCATCTTCATACCTAAATACCTACATTTTCTTTTGGCTAAACCCTTTGCTCTTTTATGTTTAAATTTAACTCCAAATGTAGATGGGATTATTCAAACCCAATAGACCCTAACAATCATTCCTTCAGTTTCACAGATGATTTGCTCCCTAATTACCACTTAAAATAATACATACCTTGCTATTTTTATGCTCATCTCTGTTTAACTGCTATATGCTGTTAAGTACAGAAGATACACAGAGAGAGGCACAATTATGTCTGCAAATCATTGCAATAAATTGGATGTTTATTCACAGCAACATCTAATTGATAATCTCTTGCTGGCAAGACTGGACAAGTTTCAAAGTGACTCCAAAGGAGATCTAAGCATACTGTTAAAAAGAAAATCTCTACAGAGTATAACAAGGATATTTGTGTTTGCTGAGGGACCTATGCCCTCATCACAGAATAAGTTTTCAAATTTTGAAGTTGATATTTCATTTATTTACTGTGATGTTAACTGCAGGCCCAGAATCATTAGGTTTCAATAAAAAAAAAAAGGGAAAATGTTGTTTCTGATCAAACAAATTCTAAATAAAACATTGCCTGCTCCCTGTCATTTGGGTATTTTTCTCCCTTTCTTTCAGAATCCTACCTTAACATTTTCACTTACTGTTGATGGAAATGGAAATTGGTTTGATCATTTTGGAGAGATATTTAGGGGGAAAAAATGCTGTCTTTTAGAATCCTCGCTGGAGGCATTTGACGCTGAATCTGGCCAATGGAAGCAGATAAGGACTGTATTAGTAGGACAACTCAGAGTTCTTAGAACTGAAGGGTCAGCTAAGAGCCAGAGAAGCATTGGGTGGAGGTACAGGTTGCAGGAGCCCATGGATGTCTCTTAGGGAGCCCGAAATGAAATAAACCAGGCCCAAGCATTTTTATCTTTTTGACTAAACTATTCATTTTCGCATTCCAAAGAGACAGTGTTTGATTGTCTTCCCTTGGGTCACACGTCTGTTATTTTTCTCAGGCAGAGCAGGACACATTAACTGACATTCTCACGAGAATGTATTCCAACAGGGAAAAGGTGGTTGCCAATAAGTAAAAACATAGATAAACAAACAGACTCATAACTTATATCAAAAGCCTTAAAAATAAGCATTCCTTTTTATCAAAACAACAACAACATAAAAAACTAACCAATGAACCAAACAAACAAAAAAACCCAAAAACAACTGACCTTTGGATCATAACCTGGGGAAATATTAAAAGAAGTTTTCAAGATTTATATCTAATGGTTAATGTTATAAGCAAATGAAAAAACTCCATACTAAACATAAAAAAAATAAAGATCAGAGTCTGAAAGTATAATCCAATTTTTCTTTAAATGACAATGTATTTATGAGAAGATATCATGAATATGTACTTTAAGCACTTTTATTTTGTATTTAATTTTTTTCAATATTTATATATTTTTCTGAGCATTATGGAAATATAATTGACATACAGCATTGTGTGTCAGGTGTACATGTGATGCTTATTTGATATATATATATATATATATATATATATATATATATATATATATATAGTGAAATGATTACCATACTATGTTAGTTAACAATTCCATCAGCATATACTAACATTTGTGTATGTGTGGTCAAAACACTTAAGGTCTACTCTCTCAGCAAATGTCAAATATATATACAGTAATGTTAACTAGAATCACCATGCTGTAAATTAGATCTGTAGAACTTATTCATCTTATTACTGGAACTTTGTAATTTATTACTGGAACTCTTGATCAAAATCTCTGCAGTTATCTTACCCCCAGCCCATGACAAGCATCATTCTACTCTGTTTCTATGAATTTGGACTTTTTAAAAATTGCACATTAATGTGAGGTCATCCAGTATATGTTTTTCTCCATCTGACTCCTCTCACTTAGCATAATGCACTCAAGGTCTATCCAGATTGTTGCAAAAGGAAGGATACACACACACACACACACACACACACACACACACACATATCCATCCTTCAACAGGTCTCAACAGATGTGTCTTTCTTGGTATGAGTAAATAGCCTTTATCAACTTTTCAGAAAGACATGAGATCCTTAAGATATTAAGAAGCACAGAATGAAAATCTCCAATATTTTTCCCAATGTCTACTCCCTTATCCTCTTATGTGTTATTTTTTTTTCTTATGTGTTATTTGCCACTGTTGAAAGCTTGAGCTGGCTGCTTGAAAGAACATTAGGAAATAGTTGGAGCAAGCCAGATACATTCCCTGTTTTTCTCACCTGTGGTGATGATCGTTCCTATATGAGGTGGAGACGAAAAATAAAATGGACTTGGTTAGGGTAAGGACACATGAATAACAATTTAGTATAAAATTTATTTTACTCCCTTATTAAAGATATGGATAGGTAACTGAAAAGTAGGATGCATGTTTTAAAAATGTAAATTTTATATGGTGATACAGACTGGATCAGAATATTGAAATGCATTCTCCATTTTTTTACATTGTCTTTATAGTTCAAGGCTAAAATAAAGTCTGAGCTCACTCACAAAGCCTTACTTAGTTCTTCTAGCCCTTACTAACATCACCTTTCTCATTTCCCATTCTTGGAATGACAAATAGTTTTCAGGCCAACTCCAACCATTTGTTTGGCTGCTTGGCAGGGATTTGGATGACCTGTCAAGACTCAGCTGGAAAGAGAAACTTGATGATTAGCAGTGTGTGCTGTTGACTCACTGACTGACTGATTCAAAGGAGAACAGCTGGCCTTAGCCTAGATCAGAACCAAGGCAGCAACACAGGCAATAAAGATTCTAAAATTAAAAGAAAAAAAATAGGAATCAGGACCTGGTAAAATTCCAAAGTTCCATCCTGGATTCACATCCAGTTAGGTGTGAATAGCAAGCAGGGTTATGACAAAATCGGTTACTTTTAAACCTGGGCGTAAAACTATTAGCAACTGCATTGCTTAGTTACTATAATCTTGAACCTAAACTTATGAACATAAGCCAACAGAACCATAGCAGTGATCAGCTGGGTAAATTTTGTTCATATTCCATTATCCAACTGGCTAATCGGTTTACAAGCAGTGTTAAGAGCAGCATTTAGTTGGTACAACAGACAGCACTGAAACGGTTGATAGCAGAAAAATAAAAGGCGCTTTTTTCTCTCTGCCATCTTCTTACTCAGTCACAAGTACTGTGCTTATGTATGCTTCGAGTAATCTTGTCATTAAGATAGTATTATTATTATTGCTATTAGTAGTAGTAATTATTATCATCTATTTACAAATGAGAGAATGTACAAAATTGTTTTGCCCAAAAATCAGGAGAATTGAACCCAATCTGATATCTGCTAGATAGCCCAGGACTTTAATCTCTACATTATGGAACTTCAAAAGACACTGTGAAATCATCCATACTCTTTGCAGAATCCCTTTGTGAATAAGAAATGGCAGACACACTCTAATTAAAATAAGTCAGACAGAGAAAGACAAATACCATACAATTGCACTTATATATGAAATCTAAAAAACAAAATAAATGAACAAAACAGAAAAAAAATCAATAAAAGAAAAGACAGGCACAGCTAACGAGACAAGGGTAACTGTTAAGTACCCATTCAAATATCCATCTGATATAAGAGTGAATGAACGCGGTGTCTACTTTTCAGCAGGAAGAACACAGAACCATGTACACTCTACTTCCTCAGTTGAAAACAATCCCAATCTGGAGAAAATATGGTCCCTTTCTATTATGGATGGCAAACGCAAACATTAAATGGTGGAATAGAATATTACTTAAGAGCCTTCCATCGGGAACCAGGGTTCATATCTTTGCCTGTCATCGTGTGCGAAATTAGAGATGTTATTTAACCTCTCTGTTGTTTAGTTCCTGCATCTGAAGACATGTGGTAATAATGGATTGTTATATCCATTCCACACAAATGGATTGTCCCAGATTGTCGTGATAATTGAAGTAAAACCTGGCATGGAGTGTATCAATGAAGTGTTAACTATGATCATAGTTATTATAATAATAATTACTCATATTCCAATGCCAGCGAAAATACCAGTAATTTAGT
This sequence comes from Rhinolophus ferrumequinum, assembly GCF_004115265.2. Taxonomy (NCBI): domain Eukaryota; kingdom Metazoa; phylum Chordata; class Mammalia; order Chiroptera; family Rhinolophidae; genus Rhinolophus; species Rhinolophus ferrumequinum. The sequence goes on from NC_046307.1 coordinate 31,001,262, forward strand.
TCTGTTATCAATACTTCAGCTGCCCTTTTTTTAGAATTCTCTGCCATGAGCACTTGCTTACAATTGATAACTCTAACATTAAAAACCATCATTTCCCACATAAAGCACTGAGGGAACATTGATGAGCAAACAGATGCCTCCTTGTCCTCGTAAAATCTTCGGCTTCTCAGAGAATATAGCAATTGAGATAATGTGGAGTGTTATGAATGTTTTGAAAGAGAAAATAGAGTTGTAATGGACAGTACGGAATGTCGGGAGTAAGGGAAGGCCCCCTGAGGAGGTGATATTTAAGTTGAAACCTGGAGGATGAGGAAATTAAGTGAGGAGAAATGATTCAAACAGAGTAAAAGTAAAAGGCATGTGTGAAAAGCTGGAAGGAAGAAAGGATGCCAACTAAGCATTTATTATGGCTAGCATCTAGACCAGGGCTGTCCAAACTGCGGTCCGCGGGCCAACTGCAGCCCATGATCCATTGTTAATTGGCCCGTGGCAAATTCCAAAAATACATTTAGTTTACTTAAATAAACCAGGTGAGGCAATACGTACTTCACCTCGAGTGAGTGGCCCGGCTGTTTGTGTATTTTACCGCACATGGCCCTTGGTGAAACACATTAAAAAAAGTTTGGACACCCCTGCTCTAGACCGTGAGAAGGAGGGTGAAGAGAGAAGACTGTAAAAGCCAACAAAAAGTGAAAACTGCAGTCTTGTTTGCCATTTTAGGAAGTGGGGATTGTGTCTGGAGATCATGGAAAGTCACTGACGCGTTTTAAGCAAGAGAGTGGCAATCCATTTGTTACCCACAGAAAGCTGGCATTTAGCCTAGGCCCACTATCTCAGACAAGAACTGCAAAGGTATTTAAATGTTTACTTATGCTTCCTCTTTAAAAATGCCAACAGAGGATTTGAATTGAATAAAGCTCAGACTATGCTAACATTTTGTTTTACCATCTGTTTCCACTAAATCAAAAGCTGTCCAGCATAAACACTACTATTTCCATTTTGTATATCCTTTTTCAAAATTGCTCCTCTATCTCCATTTTCAAAACCACTCCTGTTTTTCTCTCTGTCCCTTTCCTTCATTCTACTACTCCTTTTCCAGGTGGACTTGGACATGCATGACACAGATCCCCCTTCGCGGAACTGCTTGTTGACAAGTCGGGGAAGTTTGGTCAGGGGGCAACCATCAGCTGTAGGTTCACTCAGGGACTGCCTCAACTGCAGAGAGCAAGCTCTTCTTCCCAGTCCTCACCTTTCCCAGGACTGTTCACATCTGATACTTGAGAGAGGTGGGGATATAAAGGCCCCACGTTGGCCATGTCAGCCAAATGTGACACTACTCTGTCCACATATGCTCCAGAGAGCCCAGTGGGTTCCATTGAGGCTTATTAAATCTCCCGTTATGTGGATTGAGAGGCAGGATAAAGATTGCCACTCTTTTTATACTGATTTCTTGTGTTTCACCTACAGCTCATATATCAGGATCACCTGGACAGCCCTAACCTGGATTCTGTGGCCCTATCACTAGAGTTATGGATCGCGTGTGGAACTAGATCGCCAATATCTTCATTTTTAATAACCATTAGAGGTATTTCCAGTGCACATGATTCACACACTACATACGTGAAGCACTGATCTATAGTCAGTCTTCAAAGTGGAGAAGTTGCGTCCTGAGTATTCTATTCTCACATACAGGCTTGCTAGGAGATATACAGGCATGCATGATGTTAAGGAAATACATATCCAGACCCTCAACTTCCGAATGTAGACTGTCCTAAAGGTGATCTACCTGAAAAAGTCCATTTCCTATCAGTTCTCCAGAACTACCTGTGCTTTCGCAATAGCCTTTTCCTGTTTTTTAAGGAATAACATGTCTCCTGGCTGACGACTCTTGCCAGAATTATTGCCCTTAGGTGTAAATCATATGAGCACTGAATGGAGGGACATTCTGGGCTGCATAATTGCTAAGAGATCCAAGCGAACAAACAAAAAGTCATCAAGTCTGCAAGAAATACTGAAGTTTTACTCCTGCACAGAATCATGGCAGGATTCTGACTTTCGAAGGCTCCTGTCTTTAGCTATCTCTGTCTGTCTTGCCAACTGACTATTTTTTTTCATCCATTCATCTATAAATCTCTCTTCCTCCTTCCCAAATTCACATGTGAAAAAGTGGTTATGGCGTGTGACATGTTCATCTGAATGAAAACTTCTCTGCTACTCAGTTTACATGACAAGTATTTCCATAAAGTGAATGAGTAGAATATGCAGATCCAAAATTTTAATTAAAATGTGTGAAACGGCAATATGCTATAAGCAATTAACCAGAAAACATATTTTGAAACGATTAAACTTGTGATGAAAAATCTTAGGTGACAACTTAAAATACGGTAAAAGTTATATTAAAAAAATAGATTTTAGTGAAGAATATATTTGCATATGTGCTTACTCGCATGCATATCAGTACAAATAATTTCCCTCCATCATGCAAAAGTCCAAGTTAAGCAGACCAGACTGGTAAAGGCTCTGCTCTATTTAGTCATTTGCAGACACTGGTTTCCTGAAATCGACTTTGCTCCAGCATCCCCTATGGCTTTGTCCTCCTCTGCCCTGTCTAGCTGGTCCCTTCCCACATCAAGATGAAGAAGGGATACCTATTACCTAAAGGCCCTGGCCTATCATGTCAGCCCATATTTCACTGGCAAACATTTGGCCACACTTAACTGAAAGGAGAGCTAAGAAATGTAGTTCCTAGGAAGGTTGCTACATGCCCAGCTTCCAATTCAGGTCAACAAGAGAAAGAGAAAACAGATTTTCAGGGGACATTGTGAAGCCTTGCCATATGAAGTGAACTCTACTAATAAATTTTTATGGATATTCATCACTTTACAGAGTGTATTTTAATACATTACTGAATTCTGTTTATTAGTGTTTTATTTTTGCATTTGTCAATATGGTAAGTGACATTGCTCTGTAATTTTTTTCTCTCATGCCATGCTTGTCTAGTTTTCATACAAAGACTACTATAATTTCCCAAATGAACTAAAATATTCCTTCTTTTTATATTAACTAGAATGAATTGTTAATTTTTTAAAAAGATAAACATGATCTGTTCCTCGATTTGATAAAACTCCCCTATAAAACCTCTGGATATAAATTGATTTTAAAACTATTTTTTAAAAAATGTATAGAAATTATTCCATTGCTTTAATGACAATCGGTCTATTTTGGGTTTTCCACTTCTAAGATGGGGTTTGGTAAATTAGAACATTTTCTTGGAAATCAGGTATTTTGCTAAACTTTTCAAATACAATGGAATGAAATTAATCGTTGGTCATATTTGCTTGTGATTCTTAACATGTTTATTTGGTTTAACAAATCCCTGTGGCTGGTCTAGTCTCCAGAGCAAGCTGCCTTCCTCTTTGTCTAATGACCCAGGAAATGCAGGGATGCCAGGAGCGGCGGGGCTGTTGTGGGTAAGGAAGCCAGCACTTCCTTGCCTTGAAGTCCATGTGCTAACGTGTGGATTCTTCCAATTAATGCCCCCCTTGTTAGCTTAAGCTGATTTGAACAGGTATGTCACACTTCACCTAAATTATCCTATGCCGAAGATACATGCCAAGCAACTAACAGAGGAACATTGAAAATCTACTGAGGAAGAATGAAAGAGGCCTCTTCAAACTACAGCTACAGTCTGAAATGCCAAACCAGCAGCATCCATCTAACTCAGATACTGAACCATCTATTCCAGTGATTTCATTTTATAGATAAGGAAGCTGTAATTCAATAGAGAATTACAAAAAGGAATGTTATACGTCTAGATAAAAGGAAAGGATCCAAACGTTCACATAGAGCAGTTTGAAGTACAAGTCACTGCTTATTGCATTCTGGTATTATTCTGATTCTGTTTATAACTGATGGTGATTTAAATTTGGCAGAGATTTTTTTCTTAAATATACTTGTGTTTCTCACATGCTGTCTCAGCAATTCAGCTATCTAATTACTTGCTTGTATTCATTCCCAAGACAGGAGCCTAGGTTAAAACTCAACTTGTGAATCTTGAATCTGGTTGCTATGGTAACAGTATCTCTTTTCCACCAAATCTGCACTTAGCTAACTTACTTGAGTATCATAGATTTCTCTCTGGTACCAAAGCACTATGATAGATCATTATGATTTTTTTTTGTATATTATGGTATAGTGCTTAATTCCTTTTCAAAAACGGTTTCAATGGCTACATTTTATATTATACATTACTATATCCCCTAATTCTCCTAGCCATTAGGAAAATGTTATAAATCTTGGACTTTGATTTTGGTATAGGGTGACCTTAATCATGTTATGTTTTTACACTCCTCATTTAGACCCCATAAAGAAAAAATGTCAAAAGATATTTTTAAAATAAATTCTGAGAACATAGCTTTATTTCAAGTTAGGACTAGGATACATTTCCTACTGTTTATAATTAGCCTGTAAGCTACCAAAGGTCAGAGAATATGTTCACATGCTTTGCATCATTCTGAGTAACTAGAACACTACCTCAATATATTTTTGCTGAAACTGGTCACGCCATATCTCACAGCAATATTGAAGAATACCCACATGACAACCTCCCAATTCCAAAGTATCTCTCCTATTTGCTTTGATGGCTTAAAATCCTCACTATAGCCTGTATTCCTTGGAAAGGCATCAAGTTTTGAGGGAGACAAAGACATAGCAAGCCTGAGTAAAAACTGAATCTAATTCCAATCCATCATCAGCACAATACTGATATTCTCTAACATTTTATGAGCATACAATGATAGTGATCTATCATTCTAAGCATTTCACCTGCATTATTCCATATAACCCTTCAAAGCACCCACATTTTATAGATAAGGACAACAGGGTTTATAGAGGATGGAGTAACTTACCTGAAGACACACAACTATAGACTATTTGCATTTAGGTGTACTGAATACCTTCCATTTGTGGGGATATTTCTGGCTACATGTAGCTAGAACTGCAGATACACTCTCAAGCCCAGGGCTAGGACAAAGATGTTGTTAGAAAGGCACCTAGGGCACAAATTTAATAAAGCACTAACTTTGAAGTCCTCACTCTAGTTCCATTCCTGCCCCATCCTTTCCATCCTGTTCTCCAGAGCCCCAGGAGGCTGACCTGTATGGACAACAGCAGATCTCCTTTCCCCTCTCACTTCCCTATGGATTGAGCCTCTTCTGCTAAATTTCAGCAGGTAATCAGAGAAAATAAGAAGAGAGACCTGTCTTTAAAGTAGTCCTCAACTCTACCCATTTCCTGAGTGGTTATCCTATGACGTCACATATGGCCACAGAATAAAATTGTGTTTTAAGAGGGCTGGGTAGAAATATGTGTTTATATGTTTAATAACCAACATTAGTACATAGGCACTGAAATCTCTTATGATATGTCTCAAAAATATTATAAACATTTTAATATTGTCTCCAGTTATTTACTCAAATTTTTTTCAGTAATTATTTCCTGAGACTCTAAATGGCTTTCCATTCTGCTTAATACAAAATCCCAAATCCTAAAATGACTTATAATGTCCTCTATAATCTGACTTCTGCCTGAGTCATCCCCATCACTTATCTTTAATTGTCTTTAGTCCAAGCATTCTTAATACCTGCAGACTCCTTAATACTGTAAAGAATGCCAAGCTTTCTCTTGACTCTGGGCTTGACACATAATCCCCCTGCCTGGAATTCTCTCCCCTAACACCTATTCTTGCTGAACAGTTTGTACTACATTTCAAGTCTTACAGAGATGTCATTTCCTCTAGGGGAGGTTGTTCCCAACTCTCTAATAAGGTCTAAATCCAACTAGGGTTCTTTTATGGCAGATACTATTATTCTCTACTCAACAGCCACATTCTCCTTCCTTTCTAAGAGAGTTATATTTGGGTGCAGATGATCATCATAATTAATCCAATCTTATCATGGAAGTGCTATTTCCTTCTACTGAAGTAGCTAAAAATTCAGATTCACTCTCAATCCCAGGGCTGGGACACAGATAATTGGTTGCCAAACCAAGGAGACATAAGGAAAAATTAGCTGGAAATTCCAGGAAAGATATCCTTCCTGGTAAGAAACAGGTTTAGCAAGAGGAGACTCTTTGTAAGCTATTCCCCCCCTACCTAACCCTCCCACCCCCCACCCCCGACCCCCTCCACTTTGCTTTGGATGAACTTGCAGTTATGATGTTGATTTAAAGCCGTGGTGCCATCTTAAAACCAGGAAGGGAGATATCACAGTCACACTGAGGGAGGTAGAATAGAAAGGTCAAAGGAGACTGTGTCTGTGTCATGGGTGACACTCTGATCCAAAACATAACCTTGGAACTGCCTGCCTCTGAATTTCTTCTTAAGTCAATGGCAAATACCCTTAGGGATGAAGCTAGTGTTAATTTGACTTTTCCTTATTTGCAGCTAAAAAAAGTCCTAATTGATAATGCTTTCCAATGTCAACCTGTACTTTTCCTTACATAAGGTACTTTGTGCTTTTAACCCATTAGTACAAGTCTCACAAGATACTGGGGGTTTTTTCGTGACTAACAAAAGATACAGGGCATGGTCCACGCTAATTAACTAGTTGTTGGGTTATAGTGCAGTGGTGAAGAGCACAGCTTCTGGAATTAGACGTTTTGGGTTGGAGTTCTTGTGCTACCTCTTATGGGCTGTGAAACTTAATAGTATTTGTAAAATGGAGATAAATAGAGTACCTATATTTTTGGTTTTTGAGAGAGCTGAGTGAATAATAGCTGTATTTAGGTAGTTCTTGGAACATAATAACATTTAATAAATGCTCGCTGTTATGAATTGCCAAACCTGGTGCTAGCTGTGGGTCATTTCAAGATAAACAAGATTAGCACTCTGCCCACAAACAGCTCATAATCTTGCAGAGGAAACAGGTGTGAAACAGTGAGTTAATTGACATTCTAGAAGTCCTTGTAATGGTTATTATGTTAATGGGGGAAGGTACACCAATTTCTGCCAAGAGGTTATTGAAAAGGCTTCCCAAAATAGAGGAGCAACCTTATGTTTTACTGACAACCTCAGCCCATAATTTCTGCTGTGGGCAACTGTAGAGAGGGCGGTACAATATCTCAAAAGTTCTACCAGAAACCATGTCTCTTAAAAGTAAGTCCTATTATTTCCAAATGAAAAAATGTGTAAAGAAAGATAGAGTGGGTACTAAGGTAAGGTCTGGCCAGGGAATTTTACCCTTGTTCTTGGCTGCTCCTGTGTTCAGCATTTTCCATCTGGGGAGAAAAGTGAGGATATTTTTCTTGAAGATGGCTAACCTTCAAAAAGACTACAATGAGAAGTGCTATATAATAAACACAGAAAAATAACTCAGGCATCTAATCCCTTCCAGATCTCAGGGACTTGAGAATGGAAGACTGGCTTAGCAAATCAGAAGGGTGTGGTGGGGGAGAAATTCAAAAGCCATTTTTCAGCTAAGAGGCTAGAAACCACAACAATTCAAAAGCAAGACACATAACCTGAGTCTTGTCTTTTCCTTTGGTGGATGGTTGGATTATATTTGGAGGTAAGAACTGATCTATCTTATGTCTTGGAGTGTGTCTGAAAACAAAACATTTACTCAGAAAACCATTGGGACCAACAAGACCTAACTGATCTGCCTGAGGATTTTGTCTTTGCTGCATTTACAGATCTTACTGAGGGAGTGGTTCCCTGCAAATTGTAAGATAATTATTTGCATAAATAATTTTTAAGGCACCGCACGTTCACATCACTGCTGATTATTGGGAAACATTACGGTGTGCGAAATGTCCTCGTCTGTGTCCTCCACATCTCTTTGAGTCACTCCTTTTTATTAAAGACAATGCTGTCTCACATGGGCTTTCTTCCACCCAGTCCCTGCCATCAGGGAATAATGTCAACACACGTGTACACCCTTCACAGCACAGTAGCCTCTCCGCTCCACTACCTCCTCCACTTCAAGGATGTTTTCTCAACCTCCCCCATGATCCATGTTTATAAATATTCCCTGAATTTTGTCATTGCTGAAACCAACATTCATCGCAAATCATTAATCCTACTAGCCTAACATAGGTCTTTTCAGCTTGATTGATCCACCACTGCTATTACATATAACCAACTGTACTACCAATCTGGTGGCATCTCTGTTTTCTTCCTCTCCACCTCCCAGCTGGTTTTACTACATTTTCAGTTTATATATTAAATGTTCTGTAATCAATAACATTAATTCCGTTGTAACCCAGAACTGTCATCATCATCTGGGAAAACCCTTGAAAAAACAAACCAAAAAACAGACAACACTATGTCTGCTCTTTCCTGTACCTTGGTGCTATGGACTGTCTCATTTCCTTCCAAATTCATATGTTGAAGCTCTAACCCCCAATATGATTGGAGACAGAGATTTTAGAAGGCAATTAAAGTTAAATAGAGTGCTCAATCTATGCTTGGTGCCCTTCTAGGGACAAAAGACACAAAGAGTGGAAGAAGGAAAACTGAACATAGTCCCTACCCTTATAATACATAAAATTAAAAAAAAATAGGACAAATAATAAACAAATTGTGATATATACTATAAAATAAACACTGTGTTTCCCCGAAAATAAGTCCCAGTTAAGACCGTCAGCCAGACAGACACATTTAATCCATTATGACGATGTTCCAGAAGAAGATGACATGACTGTATTTGAATAAATGTAGGTTGTTTGTTGTACATGAAAAAATAAGACACCCCCTGAAAATATGCCGTAATGTGTCTTTTGGAGCAAAAATTAATATAAGACTGGCCTTATTTTCTGGGAGATACGGTATAAAACCCAGTCTTATTTTTGGGAAAACACAGTACAAATGGTTGAAAGAAAAAAAACAATGGTGAAGGGAAGATTTAGTTAAGATAAGCCGTCAAGAATGGACTCTTTGGGTGTTATTTTGGCTATGGATCAAGGTAAGAGCCAGAAGGAAGTATAGTGTGCTAAAGTACAAAACAAGGCTTTGGACTCAGATTATTATTATTTTTTAAGTTGAAACCTAGAAGATGAGAAGGATTCTAACAATGGACAGATACAAATTTGGACTTTGCAATCAATGTAACTGCCTGATGCAATCACTGTAACTGCCTCTGCCAAGTTTGAGAAAAGAAGCAGATTTTGCCCTTTCAAGCAATAAGTTATGCCAATACCCCACTGGTATTTGATTTTCACTTACGTTAAGAAGGTCTTAGACTCTTTTATCATCAGTGGCATCCAACCTCTCACATTGTGTTCATTTGTTTCACCAAATGGAAATCAACAATGTTTACTGGCATCCAACTAATCTCTGGGAAGAATAATATCACGGATTCTGTCACAAAAGTTATAGATGGCAAGGTTTACTAAAAAATAGGTAGCTGTGTCCAAGCAACAGTGCCAACTCACAGTCCCATCCATGTTCTCCATTTTTTTTTTCATTTCTAATAGCAAGTACCTATACATATATACATATTTATGCAAATAAACCTTTTCAATTGTTGCATTAATCCTTGTCTCTATCTGTTGGTTCACAAAAGGCTCTAAGGAAGGTAGTTACAAGAAGGGACTGTTCTGTAATCTCACTAGTTCTGCTGCATGCTACCAGGACAAGAAGGAACTGGGAATTCATCTTGGAAGCTTTGGGGTCCCCAAGCGTTCTAAGTCATCTTTTCCTGACTAGTGGAGAGACGGTACATATTTTAATAGGGGAGTTTCAGTAGATGTAGCATCTTTGACACAGCCAGAAAGTATGCCTTTGTTATGTCCAGCCCTGGGGAGAAGACTGAAGAACAGTCTCATTTAGAGGACAAATATATGTAGATACAGCTCTTATCTCAAGAGTTCAAAAAGCTGCAGTTGTTATCTCAAAATTCCATCAAGCTTAAGGCATTAAAATATAAAGTCACACTGATATTATCATAACAAAATTCTTTACTATGTGAGGTCTGTAGCTTCTATTAAGCCCAAAAGGAATGTGCCCAGGATTTTCCTGTGTCCATAAGGTACGCTTTGTTTCTTGGTTCATTTATTCATTCATTCAGTCAGTCAGTCATAGGTACAGATTTTTGTGCCTCCTGTGTTCCTGGCACTGTGCTAGGCACAGTGGATTCTCTGTTGAGTGATGCAGACATGTTGAAAGTCCTGGCGTAATTCAAGGCGCTAACTGAAAGAGGAGGCAGTTGTTAAACAAATAATTCCATGAAATATTTCATTATACATTTTTTTTAAGTTCTTTGAAGAAGCACAGGATTTTTGAGATTAATCTATTGAGGGCAAGGATTCCCTATCAGGAAAACCATTCTCTAAAGAATGAACATTTTAACACTTACATAGGGGAGCCAACAGGAACTTGTTAGGCAAAAGTGTGTAGTGATAGAGACAAAGTATGGGGCCTTGAGAGGATGCCCTGCCAAACAGCTTTGTGCAGATGTCCCTGTGAGGAGAAAAAGAACCTTGGAGAGTCTAAGAATTTGAAAGAAGTCCTGTGTAGCTGAAGCTTGATGAACAAATGATTGACTTACTGGAAACTGACTGAATCATACAAGGCACATTAAGAAATGTGTGTCCTTATCCTTAGGACAGCCAGAAGCCTCAGAACATTTTGAAGCAGAGGACCTACATATTTTTTGAAAAGTCACGTATTTTAAAGAAAAATCTCTCTGAGTGCTGGCTGAAGAGTAAATATGGGTATGTGATGTGTGTTGGAAAAAAAGAAAAAAGAAAAAGATTGTCCTTGAAATATAGATACTTAACCGTGTGGTAAAAAGCTTCTTGCTAGAAGTCAGATAATTTAGCTTAGAGTCCAGGCTCTCCCAATACCCTGCTTCCCTGAAAATAAGACCTAGTTGGACCATCAGCTCTAATGCATCTCTTGGAGCAAAAATTAATATAAGACCCAGTATCGTATCGTATCATATCATATCATATATTAAAGACTGGGTCTTATAGTAAAATAAGACTGTGTCTTATATTAATTTTTGCACCAAAAGATACATTAGAGCTGATGGTCCAGCTAGGTCTTATTTTCGGGGAAACACGGTACACAAGACATTAAAAAAATCACTGTAAAATTTTAAAATCATATCAAGAAACAGGGCATTCTTTCTGGAAACTTTCAATAAAAACACATTTCCAATCTTAATCCCAAACAGTTCTGTATGCTATTCATCACTTTTAATATGACAAACACATTCCATCTGTTTTGCTGACACTATACTTATACCAGTGCTTCTCAAAATGGGTCCCCAGACCGGTATTATCAGCATCAAGTACAAACGTATTAGAAATGGGAATTCTCAGCCCTGTTCCAGGCAGACTCTGATACAGGCTTCAATTTGAGAACTGCTGAAGTTTGAGAATAATGAATATGTACCAGTGATGCTCGCAAGCAAACACTGTTACGTTTTCCAAATCAGAGATGCTTGTTACATTCTATGAATTAGTACATGTACTTTAAGCGTTCATGGACATTAATGCTGGAGGGACTTCATGTCTATTGAAAATCACACATTCTATAGGGGGCAAACCGAAGCCAGAGAAGGCGCAAGTCTTGCTCTGTCACACAATGTTTGAGGGAAAAGATTTTGAGATCAGACAAATGTGGGTTTGAGTTTTTGTCTGTCACTTACTAAATGTATGACCTTGGGCAAGTTTTTCTTTTATAACTTTTCTGGACTCAGCTGCCTCATTAAAAAATAAGGGTAAAAGAGTACTTATTTCATATTGATGCTGTGAGGATTATATGATACAATGTTGGTGAAGCATACTACCCAGTGACTTGCACACAGTAGGTACTCAATAAATGGTAGCAATTCATTGCTTCCAAGAAATGTCCCCCTTATGCTTTGATTACTCTGAGAGAAATGTCTTATAAATGAGTCTGTACATTTGCTGTAGCCATGATTTTAATCTTTTCAGAAAAGCTCTTAACTATATAGCAGTGGTGTCTTGTATAACTGATGCAATCTTGAAATTGAGTAACAACCTCATCATTATTTCTTTTGTTATGACATCAATTTCAATGCTCAAGACTCTTAATAACTAGTTCAATTTCTATTTTTATGCAACAGAAGGTCAAATGGCAGCATTTGGGAGGATTTTTGAACAGGTCTATCTCTTTGTTGCCTTAAGTCCTTTACACTGGCTACTCCCTCTGTGTGATAAGTTCTTTCCCTAGATATTTGTGTAGCTGGTTTCTTCCAGTTGTCTCCTCTTCTGCTTAAACGTTCACCTACTTGTAAAGGAACTGCCTGACCAACCATTCTTAAACAGCCACTATAGACATTGTCTTTATTTTGGATATTGCTCAAACATATTTTTCCTTATTTACTTTTTGCTTGTTTTACTGGTCTCCCCTATTAAAAAGCAAAGTCCCTGAAAGTTCAAAGCTATAATCCCAGCCTAAAATAGCAATATTTGTTGAATGACTGAGCTGAGGTTGGATTGGGGGCTTAGCAGGACAGTGATAAATTTACCATATAGGAAAGGAGTTGGTCTGGGTCACGATTACTGACCCAAGTCTCCAGGAACAGTGATTAGAACTTTCATTGAATGGTCCTTCTGTCAGACACCATGGTAAGCACTTTACACACCTAATATCATTTAAGAAATCTTATAAAGTTATTCATTCCATTTTACAGATGAAGGACCTGAGGCTTAGAAGTGTAAAGAGGTTGTCCAAATTGACAGAACCGAGATGAAGTAAATCTTCATGTTCAACAAAGGCAGTCAAACCCCTACGGAGCCTATGGTCTTGCTCACTGCATGCCGATTCTTACAAAATGCCACTAAAGGACAAGCAATGATCAAGCAGAATAATGAAAATAGAAGAAGCTGAAAGCTTGTGCTAGAAGTCTTTACTGTGAAAAAGTATATAGGTCCTGAACAGAACTGTGAAAAAGAAAACTCACATCTGGGAACTCGTTTAATGCCCAGAGATAGGCCACATTTCTCTCCTGTTGAACATAAACAATCTCATAGAACATCAGCTTCAAAGGTGAGTCTAAGGTCATCATAGAGTGATAGAAAAATATGGTAATTGTACAGTGCACATACTACCAAGCATCTCTCACTCTTGGCCAAAATGAGGGATTGCTACTTCTTTATAATTAAAAGCTTTATCTTCATGCTAGTGTCACTTATCTAGAAATAGGATTTACTGACATCATAGACTTTCTCCCACTTTCTGACAGACCAAATCTAGAGCAAACCCTTGCTTCCTTAGACCCTCCCTAAAATCACCCAATCAAAGCCCAAATCCTGAAAAGGTTATTTCTCACACCATCTTTCTTAGATACCTTATGGTTCCCCATAATGTGCGTTCCCCCCAGTTGCAGTGAGTAATAAACCCACTTGTTCTACTACAAACATGTTCCTAGTGGTCTCGGGCCAAAGGGCACTGACAATTGTGATGGCTGATAGGGAATAGGAGGCTAAGGAAGAGTGTTAAATGTTAGAATTTTCCTTCTTGATCAGGAGTCACACTGACTGCTTAATAGGTATCAAACTATCACCCAGTTACATTTGGGAAGGCCATTTTTAGGCCATTTCATATGAACACCACATGAAAGCTATTAAAATACACCTCATACTTTTTGCTCTGAACATTTGAAAGGATTTTTATTCTACTTTTGAAATTATTTAGCACTGAGAAACTCATTTCATTTATGGTTGACTGATTTTTTTTCTTGCTATTATTGCACAAGTCTGGGAGATCATTCACTGTGAGAAAATGAATATGTAAGGTTGTTTTACAATGTAGCAAAAACGCTATAAATACTAAATCTAGCAGTTAATGAGGTTGACATGTATACTTAAACATTTATTAATTTTTATTTGTGGGTTAAATTTCACCTCAATAATATTATCTGTTTGTTTTTCAGGGCTCAGATATTTTCCTAGGCTCTAGACACTTTATTTTTTGCCTAATTGTTAAAATGACCCTGTGTCTGGGTGCCCTTTAGATAGTTCTTGCTGTGTGTCCTTAATTGGTGGGAACAATATTCTGGACATTTATTTATTCATTTACTTTTCTTAATTCCTTCCTTTTTTCTTCCTTCTTTCTTTCCTTCCTTCCTTCCTTCCTTCCTTCCTTCCTTCCTTCCTTCCTTCCTTCCTTTCCTTCCTTTCCTTCCCCCCCTTTCTCTTTCTTTCTATTTAGAAACCTCAAATATATAGAAAAGTTACAAGTAAACCATAAGTACGTTATTTCCCCTGAACAATTTAAAATCAAGTGGTCAACCTGATGACTGTGACCCCATCATTCTTTTCTGTGTGTATTGACTACAAACCAGGACATTCTCCTACATAACCCAACACAGTCATCAACCTCGGGAAATGAACCCTGGAACATTACTAGCATTCAGGTCTCTCAGTGTCCTAATAATGTCCTTAGTGGCGCAGGAATTCAGTTCAGAATCACGCACTGCCTGTTGTGAGGTCTCTTTAGTTTCCTTTAGCTTGGAGTAGATCCCCAGTCTTTCATTAGCTTGTATGAATTTGTCACTTTTGGAAATGAAAGGCTAGGTGTTTTATAAAGTGTCTCTTGATCTGAGGCTGTGTGTTGCCTCTTCATCAGTATTAGCTCTACCACTGTGTGAAGAGTAGCACAGAAGAGATGCTGTGTGCTTCTCGTGCAACGTGTCAGGTAACGCACAAATTCAACTGGCCCCATGGCTGGTGATGTACACTTCAATCCCATGACTAAGATGGTGTGTGTCAGGCTTTTCCACTACAAAAGCTAAAAGCACTCTGATTTTACATTTGTTGTTTTTATGTATTTTGAGAGAAGCTATTTTTAAATTCTATAACTATCCCATTCCTTATTATACTTTCTGTCTATTAAAACTATAAATTCACAGTGATAGTTCACATTCTCATTCAACACCACAGTGTTTGTTCCACTTTTCCCCTTTCCGTATTTATAATGCCATTATCTGATAGTGAGAAGTCTGGCTCCCATTGTCCTTAATCTGCACAGTGAGTCCTCACTTAATGTTGTCAATAGGTTCTGTGACTTTAAGTGAAATGATGTATAATGAAACCAATTTTAGTACAGGCTAACTGACAGAAACAATAGTTAAGATCCTAAGGCATCTCTTCAACATTATAATGAACCAACGCTAAAAAAATCAATGTTATTCAAGGAGCTGTTTTATATTTATTTAATCCATCACCCCGTCCGTAACCATTCCCAATCACCGTCACCGCCTCTGACTGGCCTGGATGACCTCCTCACCCTACTTAGGCTCTCAAACTTCATGGTGTACAGAACTCCTATATGGAAAGCCGCATTCTTTTGCTCCGTCTCCAACACTCTGCTCAACTAATCACTTTAAGACTACTAGTGTCTTATAACAATAATTCTAAGAATGGAAGGGGAGGAAGATGCTTCAAGAGAAGAAGAGAAAGTAAGAGAAAATGCATGAACAAAGGCTATCTGGCATGTTTACATTTACATCGGGAAACTTTCTCTTCTAGAATTCTGTTACCTCCTTTCTTGCTCTCCTCCTCCACAATTATATCAAAGGTTAGCCAGGCATACTACCTCATCAGAGGGCCCTTACCTCATCAGAGGACTATGATATCTAATGTGTGTATCAAATAATTATGACCACATGTGTACTTACCTAACAGTGGTTATTACATTTTACACCTCTTTATTCGTTGCCAGAGAGCCTTAATCATAGATTAGAATCACTGATATAGAATCATTGATATATAGAATCACTCATATACTGTATTTGGCTTTAATGTGGCCCAGAGATAATTTGTTACGTCTTATAAAGTAACACATTTTATGAGTGACTTAGAGTAAAATCAAAATTATCCTGATAAGAAAGTCATTTTCAATTACTTATATTATGATATCCTTTCTTGAATAGAAGAGGGTGGGAGGCTTCACAGCTTGGGCAATGCAAACTGTCATTAATCTTTTATTATCTTTATAGAAACTTGTCATCTCCATGTTCTTGTAGGAGTATGTCATCTATCATATGTCTTGCGTGGAGTTAAAAAAGATGGAGACCTTGATAAAGATTCATAAAATATCAACGGTGTATTAATATTTGAGCTCAATTAACCTATTGTTTATTTTAAATGCACAAAATACTACGTTGCATGGCTTATGATTATTAAATTACATAGTACCTAAAAATGCTTACCTAGTACATAGTAAGTGTTCACCAAATCAGCATATTTTCATTACTAGCAAAATCATTTTACTACTGTAGGTAGAAGTGAGGATGATACAACTTAGATTTCTTGAATTCTAGTTGTATTTTCCTCTTCAACTCACTCTTTCCCTTGTTTTTCTATATAACTGAGTTTAACAATGCCCATGTGGTTCTTATAATACAGTAGTAATATAATAAAGCAGAAACTCACATACATGAAATATAGAAAAAATACATTTAAAAGAAAAACAACACTTAAGCTTATATCGTTCTTTTGTTGGGGAAAACTTCCCCTTTTGTGTCTTGGATTTCTGCACATTTTGTGAAGAGACATTGACAGCATGTATCCCAGACTATCTTTTCAGAATATTTGTACCGCAAACAGTGCTGAGAAATAGAGAAAATTCTCCTTGTAGAGCGGAGGGCAAATGTATGTCCAGATCAGGATAAAAAAAATGATGTCTCCCTTTAGTGCAAAAGTTGGGAAGCCGCTAGCAGTCCTCCTAATATAAGTAATGGGATTTTGTAAACTTAAATTCTCATCAGTGACACAAACGCACTGTATGTAGTGCATCGTTCTACATCACAGTCACGGAGCTCAGGAGGTGAGGGAGAGGGAACTGATGCCAGCATGAGGCTCACATCACCTGCTGTGCCATGAGTAATACTCTTTTATCTCTGACCCCAGAGTCTTGTGTTCTTTGCCATGATAAATAAATATGTGATAGGCTTACTTGTTAGATTCCCAGTAGGGTGAAAACCCATATATTTCCCAGTTACTGACACTTTTTTATACCATTTTTGGTCTCAGGTTCTAGTCTCAATTCTCACACTGTAAATTCATGAACTTTCTTATACAACATCATGGGAAAATATCTTCAGTGCTTTGCTAAGTTTCTGTGATTTTGATTTTTCTAATTTCCATTAAATGAACCATCAATCCAATTGACAGTATATTTGGGGCAACTGTTATGAAACCGGTATGATCCAAGAAGGAAAAATACATAAATACTATCAGAGAGAGAGAGAGAGAGAAATGCATTTTCAGGAAGGATTCTTGTGTCCTTTCTGCACTTTCAGCAGCTTTGCTCTTCCTAACAAACTCACAATGCTGAGATGATCACCTGCCCACTCGAGATGCCCTAGGTGCTTGCTTTACAGGAATTGCATGTAGCCAAACAGACACATTTCTAGGAGACTCATTTCCAATGATGGGCTCTATAGAGCCTAAGAGCACTCTTCAGAATTCTCAGGTTCATGTGTTCTGCAATTAAGAACTGTAGTGTCACCTTCATAAGAAGCTTTCCACCTTCCAATAAGAACAGAGAATTTATAACCCAACATTCCTACTAGAAATCCCATGATTTCTAGTGAGTGAAAGGCCGGGTCATCATAGATTTAAGGCTGTTTTAATAAAATATTATAGCAGATATGAGCCCTTAAGCCATAGACTCACTTCATCAACCCAGGACCTTCAATAGACTAATTTCCAGCTTTTATAAATTCTTAATAACATACATATTCAGTGCCTCTCAGGATACAAGTGAAAAACATAGCTATGCAATGATTTTTTTCAAGGGCGTGCTCTTGGCATGGAATTTGATTGCTTTAATGCAGACATAAGATACATTTGTTTCAGTGATTTTGATGGGTCACATGTTTCAAATCTCTAGGAGCGAAGTCCTATACCCTCGGCAAGAGGGCATTAGTTTCAAAATTATATGCCACCCTTGGCTGGGTGATGGGTAACATTCATTTAGTGATTCAACAAATTTATATTGAACTCTTTCTGCATGCCCTGTGCTGTGCTGTGTTAAGCCCTGAGGCCTATCGTGGTGTATAAGACAGACTCATACGCTGCTCCCACTGAATTCACAGTTGGCTTAACTAACAATTACCAACTGTAAAATTGTAATTTTGATTACAATTAAAAGTGCTATGCTTGACAAGGATGTGTGCTACAAAATCAAATAGGGTGATAAAGAGGATTTTTGTCATGTTTCAAAGAGCTCTCTTTCCAGAGGTCAGCTGTTGGAAGGCATTGTTCTTTGAGAGGTTATACAGTCAGCACAATCCTTCAAGATCAGACATCTGATGACTTCTCTTGTTGCGTTTCTTACAATCCTTTTCCACTATTCTCCATATCATACCTTACCCAATTCCAGCACAACAGTCAAACTTAACTATTTATAAAACCTCCGTTGCGCCACCGTCACAGAATGAGTTTCCTAGAAGGCAGACTCTGAGATGGAAGCCAATGTGCAGGTTTGCTTAGCAACTACCTTGGGATTTATACCTTCTTGTATATATTTTTTTCTATATCTGTGTAAGAGTTATCCTAGAGATACCCCTTTCCTAGAATTTCCCAGCTAGATCTAGGCCAGTTTCACTGAATGTCAGTGAATGACAAAATGAAGTCTCCTACTTTTCTTGCCCCTAGTTGTTCTGCTTCAGCTCTCTTCAGAACAGCTTTCCTCAGGCTCTGAGCTTATCTCTTCTCTGCCCGGGCCCAGTCCAAAAGATAAATGGTGGAGCAGCAATGCAGCCCGTGAATCTGGCCGCGTTCCCAACTTTGACCACAACTCATCTTTCTTTCTCTTCAAGGACCATATTGTGGTTGATGGTAATGAGGCTGCTCAAGGAGCCAGATACAATTTGAGGTCTGATGGGTCCTTATGTGGTCAAGTAGCCATGAGTCTTTCCCTGACCACTCCATTCCCTGGTGATCTCCCTTCCTGCAAACGTATTGATGCTGTCTCTTCAGCTTCCTTTGTATATGATTGCATGTTTCAATGACAACTTTCAATACGTTGTCTACAGAATAAAATAGAAAATTCTTTAGGTTGACAACTCAAAGCCTTTAAAACGTGAATTCAATTTACCCTTGAAATTAGGTCTACAATCTCAAATCCACTCAGGGCAAGGCAAAATGATTCTTTTTTGCTCACTCTGCCTCAATACTTTGTACTTCTTATGCTTATCTCTTCACCATCTATTTTTTAACACAGAGACTAAGTGATTTTTAAAAACTTATAAGCCATATCATACCACTTCTCTTCACAAAACCCTCTAATAGAGTCCTTTGTCACTCAGAAAAAAACGCATTACTTTTATCATTGTTCATGAATGAGGCCCTTTGTGATCAGCCCCAACCCCCTGCCCTCTCTGTCTAAGACTTCACTTTCCACCTTTCTTCACTCCACACCAAACAGTGGCCTGTTTGTCTCTCTCAATATACAAAACATACTTCATCCTCAAGATCTTTGTCTTTACTGTTCTTTGTCTTGGACCGCTCTTTTCTTGAATATCTATTTCAGGCTTTTCTTACTTCCTCAATTCCTTCTGGTCTCAACGCAAATGTTGCCTTGATAGTTTTTAATAACCACCCATTTAAACTATTCTGCTCTACCCTGCCCCCCACCACTTGTAATTTTCTAGTCCTTTGTCTCTTTTATCTTTTCACCTATTTACTTATCCCCTCTGCTGCCTCAGCTTCCTTTCTGTACAATGTATGTGAAGTAGTATTTACCTCCTAGAGCAGGGAATCATGTTTTGAGGATTAAATTAATTAACACTTGTAAAGTACTTAGAAAACCTCTGGCACACTAACAGCACAATATCAATGTTTGTAACTGATTTAACATTTAGCATTTTTTTTATCTAAACAAAATTGTGGTATAACTATAATATTAGAATGGAGAAACAGAAGCACATGTGTGTAGGGTGGAGATGGAGATGGCAAGAAAGGGAACTAAATATTTATTTTCTACGATGGGGAGAAACAGTTCTAAGATGGAAAAATCAGTAAGAAGCAACATATGTGTATTTTTTAGAAACATGCCAGTCTCTCTCACATGAAAAGAAAAAAAAATGTTTAAAAGTGATTTTTTTTTTTTTAAGGCTCAAAGACAGGAAATAGGAGTGGCTAGGAGAATACTAATTCTGCAATCAAAATTTAGAACTATGTGATTCTTTAAACATAGGCATGCATAATTTTGATAAACTTTCTTAGAAATTATAAATATGCTACACATATAATATTTAAAAAAAGGAAGCAGCCCTAGCAATGTTTAACTACATATTCTGATATGATTGCCATTTTAAACATTTACCTGGAACTTTGAATCACTTGACTGTTTCTTCAGGCATGAAGCCCTCTTGCTACTTCCTGACCTTGTTTTGATTTGCGGGACTCTTAGCAATGGAATGCATAGCAGCCAGAAATATAAACATTGATGGCACAGATTTTCTATTTTACAATGCGAATAGTGTACTCTCTTGCTGGACTTTCAGGGACTAAAACATCATTGTAGAACACTGAACTATTTCCCTGGTATGGTATTAAAATCAATGATTCCCTAAGCTGAATAGCAATAAAATTTCTACTCACTATTTTTCCACTAAATGCCACAGCCCATTAGAGGATGGGTGAAATTATGATTACCTGCATTTAAAGGCAGGAGAACAAGAAGCACAGGGGCATTCAAAAGGCATTATGTACCAAGCATCTGTTTTTAACCCAGGAAGGATATGATGATTCAGAGGGTTTTATCTGTAGTCATCATACATTCAGAGAAAATGTACTCAAATTACCAAAAGAAAGATTTTACATAGAATGTGGAACTTCAAGACCCTGAGAAAGAGGACGGTGGAACTATAGAGAAATTATGTATGTCTCTTGAATTATTTAATTCTTAGAGGCAAGGTATCCAATGGAGTTAAACATCACAGAGCAAAATCTGAAGAAGCCAGCCAGAAACATAAATGAGTAAAGGTGTCCAGAGTGGAAAGAGTAGCTGTCACTCAGCCTTGGTTGACAGCAGTCATGCAGAAACATAGGCATGGAGAGGGAGACATTTTATTTCTATTTTAAGAGAAGCCAGAAATCTGAGATTTATGTCAATAAGGTAATTTGAAAATTTTTATTGGAAGGAAGGAAGGAAAGAAGGAAGGAAGGAGAGAAGTTAGAGACATGTGTAGGCCAAACACTAAGGGTTTAGTCCACAAGGCTCCTCTTCTGACCTCTACGTATAATGAACCCTTGAAGAAGCTTCTACCCATTGGATTTTGGCATATAATCACAGATTCACAATATAGTAGGGGATATCTTTCTCCAAGCCTGTTTCTAAGATCTAGTAATATCATTTCTATCATAGAGTCAACTTGGGGAATACATAGAAATTAAGTCTCCATTTTCTGCAAACATATAGACATTTCAAAAACAAATTATTCTTATCATTTAAAAAAATTATTATTAATTTAAAATCTGGGTCCTAATTATTATTGCTATTATACCCCATTAGACGAAGACTTTGACTTATTATCAGAAATAAATATGATTAGGAGTAGTATGTATATTGCCTCTTTGTGCAGGGGAGGGTATTTTATTTAAATTTATTCTTCCTGGATAAAGCTGAAGAGTAAAGGGATGGTTTTACTAGTAGACTATAATATGTTTGGAATCTAAAGCCATGTATAGCTAGCCAAGACTGCCTTTATCCAAACCACTTATTTTCTTGTTATTATAAACGATTTAAGAAGACCTGACTTTTTATTAGTCCTGTTATAGATAGTTAAAATTGGGATAAAATAAAATGTGAATTGATACATTTTTCATAAGAATACTTATAAATGTCAGACAGAATATCGTAACCTTGAAATTTACGAGTTAAAGGGAACAAAGGAAGTCTTATTGGATGGCTGCTGAGTAGTCTATTCTTAGAAAGAAACAGTCATATATTAACTAACACGTCAACAAAACAGCCCATGTATTTTTATCTATAGGCTAGATTCTAATCATTCAGGTTAATTTAAAAATCAGATTGTTTTTTGGGTTGTGTGTATGTTTTTCCCACATTACTGACTGCTGTGATGTTAGAAAATTGATCGATTTTTATTATTATTTGTCTGGCTAATTTTTGGTTTACACTGTTGAAGAAGGCAATCCATATTTGATGCTGTATTAATAATATGAATTTTCAAATGGTAATGATATGTGATTTTTATTTAGCATACTTTTTGCAAATTGATTTATTGTGAACAACACTAATTTTTGCTTCACAGAATAATTTATTTTAATATTTACGGACTCTGAACCCCATAAGAGAAGGGGCCTTTTTTTTACTGACTGAACACTCAGCACCTGGAACATAGTAAATGACATATACTTTGATTTAATGAGAGTTTACAGAACATGAGGAAGTGTGACTTCTTTTATGGTCATTTAATCTCTTATTTTGATATGTAAATATTTCAGGAAATTATAAGACTGATAATGCCATTTTATAGTTTGTGTGTGTGCATGTGTGTTTGTGTGTGTGTGTGTATGTGTATACGTGTGTGTGTGTGTGTGTGTGTGTGTGTGTAGCTGCTAGATCCCACTTTATTTAATCACAGTATTATTAGACAATTTATACTGTTTTGAGCAACTCTATGAAAGCCCTTCCTGTGTGACTGGTGTCAGAATCCTGGTAATCCTTGGGGCTATCCTTGGCAATGATAATGATGAGAGAGAGAGAAAAAGAAAAAAAGAAGCAGTTTCTGACATTCAGAATTTGACCTGACACTCACAGCGAGGCCATGTTACCCTCCTGTTAGACATAAACAATCTCACGAAATACTGAATTCAAACAAGGTTATTCTGAGACCATAATAAAATGATACAAAATAACGCCACATAATAATTTTGTTTAAGCAAAAACACAAACAATGTCAATATGCCAGCCATACATAAATAACTGCTACTTCTTTATATTAATTATCACTTTCCCCCCCTCATTTTCGTCTTCCCTCCCTGTGGATAATATTTATTAAGATGTCCAACCATGGAATTGCTTTCCCTTTCCAGCAGCATTCAATCTAGAAAGAATCCCACTTCTTTAGACTTTCTGTCAATTATGTGACCAAAGCCCAATCCTAGGTAGGCTCTTTTTAATAACCTCTACTGACATACTCCATGGTTCCTCATGATGTGTGGTCTCCCTTGCTGCAATGAAGAATAAACCCTACTTGTTCAGCTACACGTGTTACTGGTGGTCTTTGGCTAGAGGGCACTGACAATGACAATAACAGCAACAATGATAAACCATTGCTCACTTTACTATAGCCACAATCCTCTTTGAACCCGAAGAATTTGGTCTGGTTTATTGCTGTGGACTTGGAATGCATCTGGGACTTAGATGCATTATTAGGATGCTGGGATCCTAAAGCCACGGGGAGGTCCTCTGATGGCAAAAGCATCTAAGAGCTCTGCCTCTTCAGTAGTTAGACAATACTATTCCTCTGTTGGCCAAGGTGGAGATCACTGGAATTCTATAAAAACAATATTTATCAAGCTATATGTGAAATAAGAACATTGCTATAGGATTATATCCTGATGAATTATCGTTTGGTTGAAATGTATATTTTAAGATGGTAGAGAAAGATTTAATGATGCTTATTAATTAAAAGATGGTTTATACTGTATTTACACAGGTTGCTTCCAGTTTAGAAATGACAACACAGAAGCAACAGAGGATTGACGTAAATCCAATAGAGGACTAGAGTAGAAAAACAAAATGAAATTTTCAAAATAACATTTAGGAACTTTACTCTAGATAAGGCTCAATTGATGTTGGTTTTCCTCATAATGACTATCTTTATAAGGGTTATTTGTTTCCAGATATGTCATTGAATAACTCATACACTCATACAGCCTGAAAAGTAAACATGGATGGTGAATTTGACAATGAATGACTCATCATTTTTCTTAAATATGATGAACTATTTTTTCTTAATGTAGACAGCTACACTGAAGACGTTGCAGTAATATTTAGCAGTCAAGCTGAAAAAAGTATAAATTTAGTATTAAACCTTTAACTATATAAAAGAGAACTTTGATAAAGGTAGAAAATTTGTTTTAAAAAATCCAATTAGTATCAAATCTGAAGTCAATATATTAAAACTATTTGAGTATTGGCATTTTGGTAATATTTAGGTATAAAATAAGGTGGACAAACCATTGTTTTTGCCTTTGGCATAAATGCTAAATATGTCATCCATTACTTTACTGGGAGAAAGAAGTAAAGGTGGCAAATGATTATAACGGTTATCTTTTTTTCTTAGACTTACTGGAAAAAAAGTTGTATGAGAAATTTCAATTCCTACAGAAATCCCAATTCTGGAACAACCAGAAGGGAAATTTCTACCGTGAGCAATAGCTCTTTATTTCTTTGAAAGGGAAAGAGAGATTTTAAATTTATTTAAATAGCAATCTTGTGAAAACTTCTCCGACTTACGATTTTTTTCAATTAATAATTTGTGCTACATAATGGGCTATTTAAAGATTAACTGACTATGCAGAAGCCATGTATTTGGGGTCCCTGGAACTATCTGACATTCAGTTTTATAAATTTTTTTCTCAATATATTGGTAGATGGTCTGTGTTAACATAATGCCCTTGGATTTCACTATCAGAAAGAGATTAATAATTTTGTAATTGCGTTACGCTTCATGAGGTATCTCTTTGATTGCATCTATTACAAAGGTACGTTAATATTAGTCATCTTCTTTTAAAATATTAACTATTTGTGGTTTAAGATAAACAAAAATAAACCTATTTGCAGAACAATAATTGTTAGAGAATGAACTTTCCAATACATTGTATGAACTCAAAGTATCCCATTATCCAGCTACCTCTGCCCTTTTCTTAACCATAGCAGGGATCCAGAAGATGTTATCTGTAATTTTATCCTCCAACATTTAAGGTTTTGAATTATCATGATTCAACCTGAATACCCATAAGACTAGTAAGTCAGTGATATTCATAAAGCAATCATTATTATTCAATAAGTTAGCAAAGATCAGAATATGAAACTTAGTTTAAACCAGGAATCAACATCCTACTCAAGAAAGTTAAATCCAGCTTGCAGTCTTGTTTTGGTAAATAAAGCTTTATTGGATCACAGCCACACAAATTCTTCTACTATTGTCTATCACTTCTTCCATGCACACTGGCAGAGATAAGTAGTTGCAACAGAAAGGGTATAGCTCATAAAGCCTAAAATGTTTACAATTTGGCCCAATACAGAAAAGTTTGCCTTAAATGACTGAATATTGCATATATTTTAAGTACATTTTTACCAAAGTATGACATATTTAATAAGACATGTCCAAATAAATATAGAGCTTAATGGGATTTCACACACACAAAAATACATCTGTGAAGTACCTAAATGAAAAAAGAGAAGATCAATAGCCTCCCAAAGTCCTCTTCATGCTCCTGTTAATCTCAACTCCTACCCCCGAAATAACC
The DNA here is from genome assembly GCF_004115265.2 of Rhinolophus ferrumequinum. Classification (NCBI taxonomy): domain Eukaryota; kingdom Metazoa; phylum Chordata; class Mammalia; order Chiroptera; family Rhinolophidae; genus Rhinolophus; species Rhinolophus ferrumequinum. The sequence goes on from NC_046307.1 coordinate 31,026,750, forward strand.
CCTAACTCGACTTCTAATTTTGCCTGATTTAAAATGTGTGGACATGGAATCATACACAGTGGAGTGTTATGATTTTCACCATGCTGTAGTGTGTGGATATATTTCACTAATTCTCATTGCTATACAGTATTTTACTGTAGGTATTTATTAAAATTTAGGTACCGTGCTAGTCTTGACAGACATCAGGTCTGTTTCTAGCATAGTTAAAAATTATTGCTACCAGGGACATACCTAGGAATAGAACAGGGAGGTCATTGGCTTGACATACGAGATCTTTAAGAAGATATGGTGAGCCCAGGATGCGATACCTAAATGATGTATTGTAGAAATGCACACTTGAAACCTACATCATTTGACTAACCATTGTCACTCCAATAAATTTAATTTAAAAAAGTAGATATTGCCAGAGTGGTTGTGCTTATTTTACTAATTTATACTCCCCACTCAGTCTGTGAGTACCTATTGCTCCACATTTTCAAGCCAGTCTTTCAAAAAGACTGGCTTGCACTTGCCAGTCTCTTTCATTTTAGAAATTGTAGTGAAACTATGGTGGCATCTCATCATAGTTTTATTTGCATTTCCTGATGACTAATGCTGTTGAGCACATCTTTATGTTTACTGACTATCTGGCAAGCTTCTTTTGTGCAATATCTGTCAAGTCTGTCCAAATAGTCCATTGGATTGCCTTTTTATTGATTGTAGGATATATATTCCAGATATGTGTCTTCCCATAAGATTACTGTAAATATTTTCCCCTACCATATGTCATTATTCTTCACCTTCTCAATTATGTCTCGTAATTAACAGGAATTCGTTGTTTTCAGATGGTCCAATCATGACTTTTTTTTTTTTTCCATTATGGTTAGTGCCTTTTGGAATCCTGTTTAAGAAATATTTGTCTATCTCTAGGTAATGAAAATATTCTGTTATGCTTCCTTTCAGAACTATTTTACAACATGATTCACAATCCACCTAAATTGATTTCTATGTATCTATTTTCCCATATGTGTATCAAATACATTCTATGTCACTTACATAAATGAAATCATGTTTAATGTCTTTTGTTGTGACCGACATTTTCTGCTCAATCTAACGCTTATAAGATTCACCCATGTTGTTTTATCTAATAATGATTCATTCATTCTCTTAGCTGGATCATATTCCAATGTATGTATATGGTATTATTTATTTACTCATTCTACTTAGAAACACATTTAGGTCATTTCCAGTTATTTGGTTATTACAAATATTGCTTCTATGATCACATTTTTCTTTGGTGAAGTTATGTATACATTTCAGTGAGCATACCAGAGTCATATTGATGGCTTAGATACTATGCACATGTTCATATTTAGTAGATATTTCAGAAGAGTTTCTCAAATGGTCGAATAATTTTACAGTATAGAAATTTGAGTTTCTCTAATTCATCAAATAATTTGGTATTTTTTTCTGTCTTTTAAATTTTTGCGCTTCTAGTAGGTTTGTTGTGATATTTTGTGCCATTTTAATTCGCATTTCCCTGACAACTAGTGGAGCTGAAGAACTTCTTATGCATTTACTGCCTATTCAAGACAATTGCCAATTTTCTTGAGGATATATCTTTTTCTTATTGATTTTTTAAGATTTTTAAATGAATTCTGGATTCAAGTCCTTTGTTTAGCACATATTTTATAAACATGTTCTCTAACCAAATTGTCTTTTTTTCTTTCTTAGTGGTGTTTGATTTAAAATGTTTTTCTGAACTTAATGTAGTTTATTTTATTTTACTTTCAGCACTTTTGTTCAATCAAAATCTTTACTAATCCCCAAATCATGCCAATAGTCTCCTTATCTTTTCTCCTAAATATTCCACATACTTACCGTGAATAAAATATCCTACTTGTACTTTATTAGAGCCAGAATGTTATAGTTACAAGGTTTGGCTTGACTAATTCTCAAAACACATAAAATGTGGTGTGAATCTGCACCAAACTCTCCAGCTATCTTCTTTTTACCAGTAAAATATCTTGTAAGTACCCGTTCCTACAAAATTCCTAGAGAGGATATCTCTTAGACAACATTTAGCATTTCATCATTTGATCAAAATCTCTGATGATCTAAAAATTTATGGGAATTGGAATGACTCATTCTATAATTGTCCTTTTATTTCTGAGATTTATGTTGCTGAGAATGGAGTAAAGATCTAAGATTGCTGTCTGTGTAGTAAAGAGAATTGAGAAATGAAAACTAAACATGATTGCTCAATATTTCAGAATTGTCTAAATGCTGTCAAGGTGTTTCATTCTCATTCTCACTGACTGAGAATCCACCTTTGAAATGGTGAAATCTATCCACGTTTGAGTTTGACAGAAGTTAAAACTATGTCCCTTTTCTCAATGACAGATGCACAGAGAAATTCACTTACAACAGATGCCTGGTCACTCACATAAACTCCTGATCCTTTCCCAACATTTCAGACTAAGTGATTTTGACTGCCATTTGTTCCAGACCAAAGATTTTAAGGCCAGACACAAATGTCTTTTAAATTTCATCTGATTAATATCCCTCAAGAGCATATTTGTCACTTCCAAAGACTCCACATGTTGTTCTCCAAGGCAAAACTACTCTGAACTGATATGGAGAAGAAATGAGGCATGTTGAATAAGTACTACTAGACTCTAATGTGACTGAAACTCAGTAATCCTCACTGCTGGAAATTAAATATTAAGTTCCTGAAGCAGAGACATGAACTAAAATTTTACCTCATTTTTTTTTTCTCTAAGTCTGGGTTCACTAAGTAAGGTGATGACAACAAGGTATGAATTTAATTAATGAATAATAACGGGTTAGGTCATGTAGATGCCACATAAAATGTATCCTATTTGACCAAGATTTGATAAAATTCCTAAGAGAAAAAAGATGATATTTCTAATTTGGCAATGTTTTAAGGAAGGCAGCCCCTTGGTTTTGTTTCTTAATATTTCAAGGTCTCAATTCTATCCTTTCAGGCAAAAATGAGTTTCGTAGGATCTTAAGCTCAAGAACTCTTCCAACCTTAGAAATTATGGTTTCTCTTTCATGAGTGATTTTTGACCTTGAAGTGAAAATGGAAGCTGTCCATTCACCTTTAAAAACCATACTCATCTTTATAAAAATCACTTTTGTCTCATGATATTACTAAAATACAACTTATTTAGTGTCATAGGAAATAAAGAGAATAACAATCAATCCTCTGGAACTGTTTGAGCACTTTTCTTTCTTAAGCTCAACTGTTTAATATTTCCCTCTTTGAAAAATATAATAGAAAAGCATTTTTTCTATTGATATTACGAGATTCTCAGGCTCTAGATAGAGGAAATCCTCTAGACCAGTGACATCCTACAGAAATATAATGCCAGCTGCAAATGTGAGCAACATATGTCATTTTACATTTCTAGAAGCTACAATAAAAAGAACAGGTAAAATTAATTTTAATAATATATTTTACCTAGCCCAATATGTCAAAATATTATCATTTCAATATGTAATCAATATAAACTATTAATAAAATATTTACTTTTTTTATAGTAAATCCTCAAAATTCAGTGTGCATGTTACACTTCTAGCACATGTCAATTTGGACTAGCCACATTTCAAGTACCCAGTAGCCACAGATGGCTGATGGGTAGCTCATTGAGCATTGTGCAGCAGTGCAGCTGTGGCATATTTGCAGAAACATTTGGAATAAAACATAATATTTTTATATCTATCTTTGTTCTTTCTAATGGTTCTTTCCGTCTTTCTCTTCTTTATTACACACAAGGTCATAAGCCAAACTGATATTTGTTTTATTTGTCCTTCAAACTAGTAAAAGACATGACTATAATTTTAAAGTTTTGATAGCAAGGCATACATTCCAAGACAGATACTGAATTACTTATAATTATTGACATTATTTTGCTTTAATTTTTTTTCTTTTTCTTTTAATAATAATTTTTAGTTTTAATTTTTTTTTGCCTGGGATAAAAGCTATATCCATCACTCACAAACTATGTGAACTTAGGCAAATCAATTTAAATCACTAAGATTTATGATTCTCACTCCTAATATGGGGAGACAATATTTTCTCATAGGTTTATTCTATGGAGTTCATGTATTCATGCTTATATGTTTTGTACAGGGCCTGACACATTATAAGCACTTACTAAACATAAATGGACATACTTATTGTTTTCTAGGTAGTTTTCATTAAGTGGCTAGCACACGTGTTTTCTCTGTCTGGCTTTCATTTACCATGAGAAGCAGAAAGGGTATAAAAAAACTACTTGACTTCATAGACCTGCTAAACAGAAACCACATTTATTCAAAATATTCCTCTGCTCAAATAGCAATGCCTCACTCATCTTCTTAAACACAATAATTCCATTCACTTTAAAAAACAAACAAAAAAACTCACATCGTTCCCAACTCACTCTAAATTTTTTGCTGTTTTGTACAAGAAATTCAACTATATGACATGATTTTAACGTATCATCTGGCCCAGCGACAGTTGATTATAATACTAAGTACAATTTTGCTCTTTGATTTTTTCCGTAAAAGTAAATTTTACTAATAATTTTACTTTTACTTTTTAGAAAAAGAGAAATAACTCTTATTTAAAGTATATGTAAGTGCTTGATTAGTCAATAATATCAGTTAATTTGGAATGTTTTCCTGATTATGCTAGAGAAATGGAAGTGCACAGTGCAATCGATCTCATTTGTACGTTATAAGGATTATTTCTTCTATTTTTAACTAGTTATTTTAATATCACCGCCCCCCACTCTCCAGATCTATTTTCCACACAGTACCCAAGTCATCTTTTCAAAAATATAAAGCAGATGATATCATTCAGGTATCAGAGACCACACATTACAGTCAGAATGAAACCCAAACTCTCTAAAGGCTCACTGATCAGACTCTGCTACTGAACTCATCTCACAGCAGTCATCACTTCTCCTTCACTATATCCATCCACATTGGCCTTCCTTCTTTCTTTCGAAAGCTCCATGCTTGATATTCAGTGGAGGCCTTTGCCCTCGGCTGTTTTCTTTGTCAGGTATATTCTACTCTCTCTTAATTAACATGATGCTCTTATTTCAAATGTCACCTCCTCAGATATTTTTTTTTCTTCTGACCAAACTACCTAAAGAAACAACTTAATTAAAATCTGAATTATTCTTTCTCCACATCTCATCATTCTCTATCCTATTACTGTTTTTCTTTATTGCTACTTTCACAATCTGAAATTCTTGGGTATTTGTTGACCTATTTAAAAGATTCATTCCTCTCCCTGCCCAATTAAATATAAATTCTTGAAGGGAAAGACCACATCTATCCTATTGACCACTGAATCCCCATACCTAGTGGACTTCGTTGAGTAATTAAATAAAGCTCTTACAGAGGAACAGTGCTGGTCTGGTTTGGTCTCATTTCCAGACATAATAATGGGTCACACTCCAGCGGATGAAGTTTTCCAAGGCACTGGAAGACCTAGCAAGCACGGACATAGTAGTAGCCACCTTTTGTTCTTGCTCTTGCTTCCCTATGAGCTAAGGAATAAGAACTTTAAGGCTTTGGCTGCCCAGAACACCTCTTTACTTCTTCAAATGTTCTTTCTTCTTCCCTTTTTCAGGGGTTATCAGCTGGCGTGGGGCAACTTGCCCCTAAATTAGCACTGAGTTGTAAAGGAAAGGAGTGGACAGTAAAATATAGTGAAGAGAAGACAGACCAGATGTAGATCTAGGCTTCAGACAAGTGAAACTGAAGAATTTGTATAACACTCTGAGCTGTAGTTTTCTCATCTATAACACAAAGTAACAATGATACAGTAGTCCCCTGTTATATTCATGGGATATGTTCCAAGACCCCCAGTGAATACCTGAAACTGCAGATTGTATCAAAGCCTAGATATACTATGTATTTTCCTATACATACATACCTATAATAAAGTTTAATCTATAAATTAGGCACAGTAAGAGATTAACAATAACAAAATAGAACAATTATAACAATACATTGTAATGAAAGTTACGTGAATGTGGTCTCTCTCTCAAAATATATTATTGTACTCTACTCACCCTTCTTGTGATGACGTGAGATGACCCAATGCCAATGTGATGAGATAAAGTGAGGTTGTGACATAGCATTGGGCTACATCTGACGGTAAGTAACAAGCACTTTACTGCCTCCGTGTGGCATAGCCGAATTACCAGAATCGCTACTTTTGCACTTTGGGGCCATTACGAAGTAAAATAAGGGTTACCGGAACACAAACCTGCACTATCTCGCCAATCTCATCATCGAGATGGCCACCAACGGCTATGCTAACAGCAGGGCGCGTCCACAGTGTGGTGATGCTGGACCCAGGGTCATTCACGTCCAGGGTGAGTTGGAGCAGGACTCAAGAGACTTCATCCGACTACTCAGAATGGTGTGCGCCTTAAAACTTATGAATTGTTTATTTCTTGAATTTTCCATTTAACATTTTCAGACCCTGCTTACCGCAGGTAACAAACCTCGGAAAGTGAACTCTGGATAATGGGGGACTACTGTGCTTGCCTCATAGTGTTGCTGAGATGATTCAATTACAGAGCCCAGGTGAAGCTCCCATTATTCAATTAGCAGTCTATCCCTAGCGAATATTTCACCTTGCTTTATATTTTTCTAACTTATTTTACTCTGATTCTAGTAGGTGTGACCTGAAAATTTTCTCTCAGTGGATTTGGGTAATGGAGGAGGAGAATTTCAGGTAATAGACTCATGTATAAGATCTAGGTTACCTAAAACCTGGCAAATCCCTAGCTGAAAATGTAAATCAGCTGTATTATTCTTCACCTCCTCCGCCCCTTTTTTTTGGAAATCCTTGAGGTCTTTGTGTAGAAAAACAGTCATTTAGGCTAAAGTAGAATTTTTTTAGATATTCCACAGTTCTCTTTCAAAATGAAATTGTAATCCATTAACACTGCATTTTTATGATAATTTCCAATAGCTACTCTATTATGGAAGCCCAGTGAAATTAATGCATACCATTAAATGTACATGTATAAATACATAAAAGCATATTTTTTGGCATACAAAAGCAAAAGGGAAAGAAAAGAGCTCTGGTAAAGAATGAAGTGAAAAACGTCTTCTTTAAAAATATAGAAAATTAACCCCCCCCCAAAAAAATATAGAAAATTATAAATTAGGTGCTACTGCAGGAGAATACCATGATATTTCCCTTATACAAAAACAAACCAGTCTTTAGAATACCTCTCTCCCCTGAAGCAAAACCATCCTTAATTATTGACTGCCCTTTAGATGTGGCATGGGAAGTAAAAAAATGCTACATTCGTTTTTCATTTTGTAACAGGCAATATGGTAAAAACCTCCCTGGGGCTAGAGCCTCTCTAATTTGTGCCTTTTAAGCTCCTCAGACATTCACCCGGTGTTGGCCATAGTGCCAAAGGATAGATTCCTCAAAGGTTTACATACAAGCTCTTTCTCCCTTGGGGTATGTAAATTGAGGGGGAGGGGAAGGAATCATTCAAGCGGTCATTTCAATCATGTAAAAGAAAGAATAGGTTAGAAGGATAAACAATGATTAATGAGAACAGCATCAGCAAAGAAATGAAAGGTTCTATTTTAATATGAAAGTGCTAGAAACTTACAAACTAAAAGTGCACCTATTTAAAAAAGACATTTTGTCAGTGCACATGAAGTTGCTATCAGGTTGGTGCAAAAGTTATTGTGTTTTAAAAGGTTAAAAATAATTTCAAAAACCGCAATCCAACGTGTGTGTGTGTATAAAACGTGTTTCCCCGAAAATAAAACCTAGCCAGACAATCAGCTCCAATGTGTCTTTTGCAGCAAAAAATAATATAAGAATATAAGACCTGGTCTTGTATTATATTATATTACATTACATTACATTACATTATATTTATATTAAAGACCCGGACTTATAGTAAAATAAGACCAGGTCTTATATTAATTTTTACTCCAAAAGATGCATGAGAGCTGATTGTCCGGCTTGGTCTTATTTTTGGGGAAACACGGTATATACATATACCTACATATACTGTGTTTCCCCAAAAATATAAATTCTTCTTAAAACTGGGCCTCATGTAAATGCACTATGGCTGTATTAAAAATAAACATTCGCTGACAATGAAAAGAAAGTACACCCCAAAATACGCTTGTCTTTGGCTGTACATACAGAATAAAGGAAATATTTCGTGAAGTATTTACTGAAATCAGATTTCAGAAAAATGGCACATTGAAATTTATTTTTCTTCAATTTATATGGTTCAGAACAACTAAGGTGATTATCCTTTCACCTCCCAAGACCGTGTTTGGGTATCCTGTAGACTTAACTATCAAGGACAAAGCACTTGGTTCACATTCTATGGAAGTCCTTAAATATTCCTGCTACGGGAATATTTATCAATTCATATTGTTCTATCTTTTAAACATAAAACACCTTTGGAAGGTGTTAATGATTAAAATTGTGTGATATTCTGCAGCAACATTTTTGAGCGGTGGCAATGCAGTACAGTATAGTTAAGCCCATGAAATTTAGTGTCACACAAACTAGAATCAGAATCAAAGCTCTGCTACAAACATCTATGTGATCTTATCAAGATAATTAAAGTAAGTTGTCAGTTGCTTAAACAAAAAGTAGGGATAATAATGGAAACTAATTTGAAGTTGGATATAAGGATTTGAGAGATCATGTACTTGAGGTACTGAGAACAATACCAGGCTTATAATGAGAAATTTCATAAATGGTAGTTTTTTGAAAGGAAAAAAAAAATCACTGAAGTATGGCATAAATGCAGAGATGCAATAATTATATGTTTATAGTTTGATAAATTTTGAGAAAGAGAACACACATAAATAATGTTATCCTTGTTGGTATGACCACATCTCTTCTTAAAATGTATATGGATGGATTATGGATTATGGATTCTCTCTGGCTTCTTTCATTAAACACTTAGCTTGTGATATATGTTCATGTCACTGTAAGCAGCAAAAGTTATTCAATTATCACTAGTTTATAGTATTCTTTTGCATATTTACACCATATTTTTATTATCCATTCCATCAATAATGGACACTTGAGCGATTGCTAATTTGATATTATAAAAAGTACTTTTATTAATATATTTGTGTATATCTTTTGCTAAACTTGTGTATACATTTATATCAAATAAACAATTAGAAATGGAATTGGTGGATCACAGGGTATGCACGTGTTAAACATAAGCAGATCCTTCAGAAACGTTTTCCCAAGTGGTTGTACCAGTTAACACTCCCACCACCAGAGTATAAGGTTCTAGTTGCTCCACATCCTCACCGATATCTAGTTATTAGCAATCATTCATTTCAGTCATTCTACTAAGAATAATTTATATACAATAACTGTATATATTGAAAGTACAATTTGATCCATTTTGATGTATATACGTACATATATATTTGTCATATATGTACATATATACATAAAACTATACTCACAATTAAAATAGTAAACATTACTCTTACCCTTATTTCCCTTCTGCCTTTTTGTAATCCATACCTACCTCTCTACTTTCTCCTACCCTGATCCACAGAAAATACTGATCTGTATTCTGTTACCATAGATTAGTTTGAATTTTTAAGAATTTTACATAAATGCAGTCATGCAGTATAAACTCTATTCTGTTTGGCTAGTTTTCATTCAATATAATTATTTTGAGTTTTATTCATGTTATTGTGGGTGTTGATCATTCATTCCCTGTTATTGCTGCCACGCTTTTTTTACCCATTTACCCACGGATGGATATGTGACTTGTTTATAATCTTGGCTACAACTGCTATGAATATTTATATACAAGTTACTGTGTGAACATATGCTTTCATTCCTCCACGGTAAATGCCAAGGAGTGGGATGGCTGGGTCACATGACAGGTGCATGTTTAATTTCTATTTTCCAAAGTTATTTTACCAATTTACAATTCCATCAACAATACACAAGAGTGTCAGTGACTCACATCCTGATTGATATGTGGTATAGACAATCTTAATTTTAGCTCTTCTAATGGGCATTGTGTCTCATTATAGTATTATTATTATTGTGTTATTATTGTTATTTTATAATAACTTGACTGATATATAATTCATACACCATAAAAATCACCCATTTAAAGTGTAAAATTAAGGTATTTTAGTACACTAATATTAACAGAATTGTGTAATATCACCACTATCTACAGAACATTTTTATCACCCCAAAAGGAAACCATGAGTAGTCACTGATAATTCCATTTCCAGCCACTAAAAACCACTAATCTACTTTCTGTCTCCATGGATTTGCCTACTGTTGACTTCTCATAAAAATGAAATAATATGATATGTAGACTTGTGATTGGCTTCTTTTACTTAGCATAATGCTTTCAAGGTTCACCCACGTCAGAGCAAGCTCTGAGTCAGGTCAAATAAAGACAAGCTGTGTGACTGAAGCTTTTCCAAGGAACTTACAGACAGGTCAAATAGTGAAAATTCTCTAGGGAAAGAATTTCCAGGAGAGCTCTAAGCCTGGCCTGCCCTTCCCAGTGGCTATTAGGCTGCTGGTTTTCAGAGTTGCCAGGGTTGTGAGGGTGTTGGTTTTCAAAGCTACCATAGATCTGGAGAGAGGGGAGTAAGAATAGGAAAAGTTAAAATGCCACAAAGTCCCAAAGATTTGATTTTTTCTTTTAATTCCTCAGATTGCTATAAGTATTATTTTATTTCCAGAATGCTGAAAAGTTGATTTTGACAATTTTTACCAGTGTTCTCATTTTGCTTATAAACTAGCAATTTTTGGATTTCTTTATTCTGCCATTGTGAAAGTGCTTTCTTAACCAATTGATTTTATAGGGCAGAAGCAGTCTCTAAAGTCCTGGGTAAGTGAGTTGTACCTCTTTGGTTAGTCAATTCATCGGGGCTCCAAAACTATTTTTTAAATGCTCAAACAGTTGTCTCATATTCAAACATATATTTGGGCAGTATGGTGAACAGAGAATGTATGAAAAAGCTACCCAATTTCACCATAATCTTTTTCTGATAAATTTAAATATTGTGCTGCCACTTATCTTTGAAACAAGTGAATTTCAAACTACTTGAGCAATTCTTTGAATTGTGAGCTAAGGTTTTGTTAGAATTCTTCTACACATGGTATTTTATTTCCTGCTTGAGCCCTGGTTAGCATCTTCAGTCCACTACATAAGTTAAATGTACAAGTGTTGGTGGCTGTAAGTCTATCTGTGAGTGTCTGTGTGCGTGTGTGTGTACACGTGAGTGCATCCAAATTCCAAATAACAGGTACAGAGCAATGTTGGTGCCAGGGATAGTTAATTTTTTTTCTTTCCGTTTGTTTTAAGATGACACCGAACAAATATTTTATTTACCATTTCCCAGATAGTCTTTTTTTTTTCCTTTTCCTTTTCTTTCAGAATATGGAAAGTAAATTCAGCTAGCTACAAAATCTACTTACTTCTAAACACTTTAAATTGCTTGTCTGACCTAAAGTTAGACTAATCACACTCAAAATTTCAGAGCTCAAAGGATTACCTACTCATTTAAAGAAGAGAGGACATAGTTCTGATCTTTCTTCCTTAAGTAAATCCTGACTACAGGTCATACTTTCTCTGATGCTTAGGACAACAAATAGAGTGGAATTTCATTGTGATCGATGTCACTGGATATGAGAACAGATCAAAGAATATTCCAGACAAGTGTTTCTATATATATTATTTGGATATCAGAGGACATACGAAAATGATAACAACCTACCAATAACTTATAGCTATGCAATATTCAAATTTTTATAGGGCATTCATATTCTTTGGCAACGTAATAATAATTTTTCACATTTTTATTGCCAAATTACTTTATAGAAGTCCATTATAATAGGAAGATAAAACTATTTCATGGTTTCATTAATAATGTAATTAATACTTGGTAAATCTTCTGATCCTTTTTTTTTTTAATGAAGACAGGAAGAAATTGATGAGAGGAGAAAGTGATTAAGAAGGATAGAAGTCATTTTTAGTACTGAAATCTTTTTCTCTATGCTCTGCCTTTATATCTTATGAAGTATAATAATATGACTTTCATTTTTCAGCTTAGAAAAGCCATTTAAATTGCAGAGAAATACAAAGGAAAAAGATAACAAACATCCATAAAACCACCATGAAATGAACATAGTTCCCCATATTTGATTAACATATATCTCCATTTCCTTCCTATCCATCCATCTATCTATCTATCTATCTATCTGTCTGTCTGTCTGTCTGTCTGTCTGTCTGTCTGTCTATCTATCTATCTATCTATCTATCTACCTACGAACCTACCTAAAATAAACTATTGAGGATAAGATAGATAGCTTCTATGTATATTCCCTGTCACACTCCTGTCTTCCCCTTTCCCCAGGGACAACCATCATCATGAATTTAGTGCTTGTACGTGTTTGTATACTTTTTGATCCATCTCTGTTTCCAGGAATGATATAGATTATTGTTTCTTGTTTTTGTAATTTACCAAAGGTTGTCATACACACACACATACCTTTCTGAAATTTGCTTTTCATTTGTTTCTAACTCAAGATGAAAAAGTGAGAAAGGGAGATACATAAACTATGAATATGAAATGATTCATTCTGTATAAAAAATAAGAAAACTGAAGAGACTGATTTCAAATTACACTGAGGAACATGCAGAGAAACACATTCAAGTTGCATAAGACAAACAAAGATCAGGGAGTGGAGAAATGGATAAGCAGAGCACATCATTCTTATTTATCATCTCATAAAAGGAAAGAACACACCTGACTCCAGACAGCAAAATTCCACATTATAATAGAAGTTAATTTGTTTATTTTGCACAAAAATTAGGAGAAGAGCAAAAAGCATAATCTTACAGTCTGTAGTACATTTTGATTATTAACATATATTTTTTAGGATATTTATTGGAGGAAATTTTCTCCATTAATATTGAATAAGTAAATAGCTTATCTACACACACTCCAATGAACTAAAACACATTTTGAATGTTCATTCGTTTATTCTAAAGCAGACTATATGATAATGTATTTCTCAAAACCACGGAGACTGATGAATATTTATTGAGCACCCATTATTTTCTATTAACTAAGCCCCATCAATGTAACAGTGAACAAAACAGAATAAAATGGGCAACACTGAAAGACTTAATATTTTACTGGGGTAAGAGTGATGACAAACAAATAAACACATAATTTTTTGGTTGGTGTCAAATACTATAAAGTAAAATAAATCAGAACGAGGGGGCTAAAGAGTCAAATGCCCTGTTTAAGGGCTGGTTAACCAAGGAAGATCATTCCAATAAGGAGTGTTTTGAACTGAAGGATTGAGTCATGTGTAGAACTGCATATATAAATACAAATGTGTGTGTGTGTGTGTTTGTGTGTATGTATATGTGTATATGTGTGTGTGTGTGTGTGTGTGTGTGTGTGTGTATATGAAGTAGTAAAAAAATTGCCAAGATAGGTAACTTAGGAATCTTGGGGCAAGAAAAATGAGTAGACTTTCTCAGATAAACCCTATTTTCTATGTTTTAACACCTCAAGGGAATTGGTATGTTATGTGTTCAAATTGATTCTGGCTGAGTTCCTCTTCCTACAGTCAACTTATGTAGGAAAAACAACTGGGAGTTATGTTTGAATCGAATCTGAGAACAACATTTTATAAGATCATATACTCAATATCTCCAATTGTACAAATGAAGAAACTGAGGCTCAATGAGGTTACATCCCTGGGCCAAGTTCTCAGAATCAGTAAGAGACAGAGCAGGAACCCAAGCCGATGCTTGCTGGAACCTGAAAAAGTAATCTGCTCACTTCTATTAAGTAAAGTCTGCCTCAGTTTGGCACGTCTGCTTCCTGGGTGTTCCACAAAGTCCTGCCTTAATTTCCACCTCAGCGTTTTGCCCCCAGATTGTCTCGCCACAACCAATGAATTTATGTATCCACAATCCATTCTCAGCCTCCCACACAGCCATTCTTTACCACTCTGCCTTTATGGGTCTCTTTCTGTGGCCAGGCTTCCCCATGGGAAAGGGTTTGACTAGTCCTGTAAATCTGCTCTGTTTATAATCTTAGGCTTCATGGGTAGTTCTGATAGAGCTCAATAGCCAATGCTAGAATTCTTAACTTTTATTGTTTTCTTATGATATTGTCCTTATCTCTGGATCCTGAAACATTGGACAGCACTTTATTATTCTGTGTTGTAACCCAACAAATTTCACTCCAAACCTCTATGACTATTCTTACTTCATTTTTTTATGCCCGCTGCAACAGTGATAATAATCTATATGATCAATGTGGCAGAGACAAGTGTAGAAATATGCACCTATTATTTATTTGAGTTATATCAAACTTCAATATTCATTTTCAATGGAAAAAATCCACCGTTTCATTTTCAATGTTCTACTTTTGTTTTAGCAACATCTTGTGGGTCATTGTTTAACAATGAAAATGCTAACTTATCAGTATAATAACTGGCTAACCTCTTATGCAGTTTCCCCACAGAACAAAAGTTCAATTTTTATTTACATTAAGAGGTTGTGACCAGTCAACTGTTCACTAATATTTTGAGTTGATATATTAAGTATAATTTTTTAATGTAATTTGGGAACTATATTCAGCTTTTTGGCTGTAGTATATTGTACTGTTTTATTAAAATATGTTTTTCATTAAAATTCGTAAAAGGTTTGTATTTTTTAATTATAGTTGCTAATTTTCTGAATGATGCTTGCATTAAAAGAGCAAATGTGTAATTGTATGATTATAGTCTAGATTTTATAACATTACTTAAGAAAAATGTGTTGAAAACAAATTTAACCTGATAATTAGAAATGTTCAAAATTTATCTGCCCATTTTTAATCTTTTTATTTTGCTCATTTTATAAACATTTTAGCTACTGGGAAAATAAAATTATCCTCCTGAGAGTTAATGATTAGGATTTCAGTACCAGTCACTGTTTTCAATTAGCAAAGACATCATGTCTATCTTTATTAGTGAGTTAACTGAATTAATGTATCCATACCTGTACAATTTATCAGTCATTTTATTTAAAAAAAAGCATTCAAGGATAGTTATTATTCGCAGCAAGGTTTAAAGAAACTTATTTGACTTATGTAGCTCTAAATCGAAATCTTTGTTATTCCTCTATCTATTTTTCTCTTTTCTCTCTCCTTATATTCTCCTTTTTGTGGAGGAAATCACCATAATGAACTGTGAGGAGAAGATAGGATTAGAAACTCTACATTTTTATCTGATTGTACTATTTCAATTTTCTGTCTACAGACTACAGAATAATAAATGTAAATCATTTGCATTTGTTATGGAAAACATGTTTTCTTATGATTTCTGGGAAGGAGCTTCTGTACTCCTTCTCTTCTTTTTTATACTTTTATAAGGAGATTATGGCAATGAATGATAAATATTTTGCAAAAAAATGTTAGCCTGGATCCTATGCCATCACTGTCTATGTAATCATTTGGAGATACCGAGAAAATGGTTCAATGACATGCGGTTTATTTGGGAGGTGACCCCAGTGGGCATTGACAGAGAAGCAAAGAAGTGAGACAGAGAAGGGAAGACAGACTACTAAGTACACATTCTCATGTCAACTAACTGGATCCGAGGCCCCACTAGGATAAAGCTGGGGATCAGTGTGGCATACGTCTCAATGTCAATGCAGCGAGGGATCACTGGCTGAGTGTTAATTCTCTTGCCCTTCAAGCTTGCAGGGGCCTAGGGAGAGCACACTTAGACTGCAGAGAGAATCCTCAGACAGTGGGAAGTCAGGGAAGTTGTGCATGACAGTGGTGATGCCTGAGAGGACACTGGCCGGAAGCTTTCGGTATCTTTCAAATACCTTGACACTTACTTAAAGGGATGGTGCACTTGATCACACTTTCCTGTGCTCCGAAGTTTCAAGTGTGTCTTCTCTCTCTACTGCCCTGATTTGGCCACTCCTGAGTGGTCGGAGCTGGTCAGGACTTCCAGACAGGTATTGTCGGGAAGGGAAACAAGGCCACCGAAGAGCAGATGAACCTCAAGTGAACCGTGGGTATAGTGTTCATTTACATCTGTATATGCAGAAGGTATTGTGCCTCCAGAAACACCCATAGATTTTTTGGGGGGATGCTCCTCACCCATGCACACACTTTCAGTTCACATGAATCAGGAGAACAATATTCCAGTTTAAATCAGGAGAGTTTAATTAAGGTCTGGTTAAATCCTAGGATCTTTGCTAAGAATACCAGAAAAGTTACCACCTCTCTGTCCTGGAGCTGAAGTTGGAAATATTTTGACCTGATGCCTCTGTTTGCTATTATGTGACCACAGGGAGACACTCTCTAGAAATGGTCATCACAAGTGAAAGTGAGCTATGTGATCAAGACAGAGAGATAAATCAGTTCTGAACCATCATTAGGAGTGTAGTCCCTTTCTAGACATGCCTGAAGATTTACCCCAGGCTACTGGAACCTCCTGAATGAAATCAGTTAGATAAGACTTCTGGATTTTGAATCCAGGAGATTCCTCAATGCAACATTAGATTATCAGATTATTATAATATAGAATGTAGTATTAACACCCTATTTAAGGCATTTTCAACAACAGGCAAATCTTTCATAACCAGAAACCAGTGTGACTTTGGGTGAGTTTTTAAAAACTTTTAGTGCCTCTGTATCCTTGGTAGTAGATTTAAGGAAATCACTGCATCGATATTATGGAAGGATTGTGAGGGCTAAATAAGCGAGTACATGTAAAGGGCTTTGTACAGTTCTTCGTACATCATGTTGTGATCTCCGTGAGCACTGGGACAAAGTCTGGAATCTGTTTGTTTTTTTTTAACTATTATAAATCCAACACCAGTTATACTGCCTGCACATAGTAAGCTATCCACAAGTAAGTGTTGAACTAATGCATGGGTGGAAGAAAGGAGAAGTGATAGTTAAAATGTTCAGCATCAATTATGATACTAGCATCATCGATAGACACTGTACAGGCATAAACAACCAGTACCACTATACCAGTATGGATGACTACTGAATATGAGCTAGGATGAATGAGGAAACAAATATTAAAATGCAAATTACATGTAAATATTTCATTACATACAGAATATAGTATGTCACACTGTTCTCAAGCTTTGGATATCTTTGGTTTTATCTTCAAAAACACAAATATGGAGTGATGCTGCCCACTGGTTATTATTTTATGAAAAACCTCACCAGAATACATTTCCCTGACTACGTGAATCTTTTATATAGACTTCTTTACTGTTGAGAAAAGAATCATGACTCTATATCCCTCCAACGTTTTTCATTACAAGCAGTGCCTGGTTTGTGCTATATAATTATGTTGCTAAAAGGACAGTTTGAGATTATATGCTGAGTATATGCATGACATATCTCTGGAATTAATTTCATTTTAAAAGTCCCCCAATATGAGTCGAGACTGGTTTTACTATTGTTCTTGAGTCATACCTCCTTTGATAAATATCATATTTAATGTCTCCCTCCAACCATCAAGCCTAAGATAGCCTATTACTGAGAATCAGAGAGTTTAAGGTCTGGTTACGTTACACAGAAAGGTCAGAGTAAAGCCTGAATGAAAATCCAGCGCTACTTATTTTTAAAACACGCAAGGCCTACGTTTTCCCTACGATTGAATTCATTAGTAAAATTGAAAACCATGTTTTGATCAGGTAACCAATTCAAGAATTCAAGAATACACTTATCAAGTTGCATGTTACTTTTTACCATCCTACTATAACAATGTACCTTCCCACGTTCTCATCTATGCAAGGCATACCTCTTCCTTCTACCTTTAGCTCCTCTTGATACCTCCTCAGGAACTAGGAACTGATTTTAACAACATTCATTAATTCACGGAACAAATATTTATTTAGAGCCTAACAGCACAAGCCCCTGGGCTCACACTGATTAAAGTCAAGCCTAATGAGGATCATAAGTCCCCAGCAAGAAGAACACCAATAACAAAATTGTTATAGTCAGTTTTCCTATTTGCCAAAGTCAATGGACTATCTTACATCAGTCAACTGGTGACTGAAATGATCTATTCCCAAAATAAACGTTTTGTTTTTCCCATGGTAGCTCCTTGATGGAGCGGCGCAGAATTGTATTTGACATTCATTGGGTTTGGCAACTGCCACCACTGTTTAATCAGTTACTCATAAGCATTTTTCACTTGTCTGTATTGTTTCTAAATTACAAACAAGCCAAAAAGCCACAATTATTCAGTACATTGGGCTTCAATTAAAAAGAAAAAAAATCCCAAAGGAGTATAGCAGTCACATCCCACCCCCCTTCTTCCATTTTATTGTGTTCTCAATATTAATTGTTGTAACATAGTGAATGGGTTCTTCTGAGATACTTTTCCTTTCTTATTTATCAACAATCACCAAGATCACATTTCCTGCAGATGAATCCTCCATCTTCCAATTGTGATCAGTTCCTTAGTGTATGAAGGAATTGAGAAGAGAGCAGAAAACAAAAGGTAAGCATTCTAGATGAAAGAACAATTATTCTATTGATTTTATTACTTAATCTCAAAAAATGCCCTCTTTTTTTAGAACTTCCTTTTCTTTCAAGTATCAACAAGAAAATGACCTTTGCATGATTTCAAACTAATCCACGCGTTGTAGTATTATAATATTGTTTTATAAAAGGTCAAAAAAACCCAAACATTTTCTAATGTAAAAATTGCTGGTTCAGAAGGCAATGCCAATTTTTAAGTTATACTGGTTAAAATCAATGAATGTTTATATGAATATATGTGATACATTACATGTATGCAATATATATGTATGCATGTATATATATATATATGATTGTGCGTGTGCGCGTGCGTGTGTGTGTGTGTGTATCAGGGTGCCAAAAAATGTATACAAGTGGACACTTTGGTCAACATTGCTCAAGCAGTAGTTCACCGTAATCAGAAGTGTCTGAGTGCTGATGGTAACCACTTGAGCACCTCTTGTAATTGCAGAAGTCAAACGTGGCTTGTATTCATCTTTTGTTATTGGTATATACTGAGTATTAAATTTTTAATAGTTTTTTCCTTTGTTAAAATGTGTATACATTTTTTGGCACCTTTTGTGTGGGCGTGAGTGTGTGTGTGTGTACACACATTTCATACATTTATATGTAAGATGTTCTTTCTTTCTGAAATATCACCTGCCATGACTTTGAAATAACTGAAAAACACTTAAATTTCTTAAGGATATAGCCTGGGTCTTCTATTTTATTTTTCTATTATTTCTAGAGCATATGTATTGGGGGCAAGGATTACAAGGGATTACAATTAAAAGGATTATTCAGTAATTGCTTACTAACTACATATGAAAATTTAAAGGATCTATTGTCCACAGAACACAAACTACTTAATAGTGGCAATCCTTACAGGCTTATACTGTAATGTTAACATAGAATAGCATAATATAATTACACTAAATAATATTATAAATGAAACAATAAAAATATTATATAGTATGTAGTATTTTATAAATACTGATACTATATAAGATAGAGTGTAATATAAAATCCAAAGTTCTAAGTTATTAGGATAATACTAAGAAATTTTCTAACTATATATTTTTCATATATAGACACATAAATATATATATGTATACATATATGTATTTCTTTCTTCACAAATAGTTTAAAAAGTTGCTGAAGATGTAGACATAATCGAGTTATTGCTCAGATAAATCCACAAAATGTCTATTTTCTTAACTACAGATTATAGAAAGAGCAATTATTACATGACAACCTTTTAGGGAAATGAAAATATTTCTTCAAGACTCCTCCACGCTAAAAACTCCCTATTAGCTACATTGTCTTTCTCAGTAAATAAGTTCTTTAAGATGCAAAACTAAGTGCTTCGGATCAGACATCTGGTCATTCCAAGAAAAGGCAGGTAAGTGAAACATAGCAGAACTAACTGGAGGTTATTCCAAACATGAGAGTATCAGGAATCTGTGTGTGTGAGAGATACATTTTAAAAAGTAAAAGTACCTGACCTAGTCTACCAGTTAAGATCTGCCAGTTAAGATGCATTTACTGGAAGCAACAGATACCAACTCTGGCAGCTGAAAGCAAATGGATGGATATCCATGAGCAATACTGTGAGTTCAGAGAGCTTTGGGAGTTTGAGGACTCAGACAGAAAACAAGACTGCATATTAGGGTGGTCAGCTATTGCACAGAAAACACAGACTTTTTTCTTTTTAAGAGAAAAAGAATGGGCACCATTTTTGCAGCTGATGCAGCGAATGACTTCTAAAAGTATCCTACCACATCTATCATCATTTGATCAAGATTAAACATTCTGTATAGAAGTATCCAATTAGCAGCTAATTCACCTTCCTGTGCTCTCCCAGGCTGGAATGAGGGAGGATCTGATGGATCTAGCTTCAGTTCCAGAGTATGCATACAGCCTTTCAATAAAGCTACCTGAAATGTAGAATTATTCCTCTATAGGAAGAAGGGAGTGGATACTGTACCAGTATTTTTTAAAAACCAAAATTCATGATACTTAGACATAGCAGTAAAAAAAATTATTCCCTCTATCCCACACATACATCATTTTATAATTATCTTCTGAAGTTATATCATTTATGTACTTATTTAATTTGCTTATTGTCATTTTCAATGGCTAAAAAAATAGGATCTACAAGAACCAGAATTTGTCTCTCTTATTCAATGCTTTATTCCCACCATCTAGACCAGATACTTGCAATCAACACGTAGGTGATCAGTAAATATCTGCTGAATGAATTAATAAATAAAAGAACAGTGTAATGTGTGGAAAAGACTACTTCCCTGATTTCTTAGACCTGAAAATTCAATCCTTTTGAATCACCTTTGACACAACTTTGTGGCCTACTTGCAACCAGAAGCATTGGTTGAAAGAAAGATGGAGCGCTTCTCACTGTGTTTTACAGATTTAGCAGTTTTATCTCCCACATCCGCTTGTAGAAAGTGAATCTCTGAACTACTTTCTCTGCTGGGCAGTGTGCTGGAGTTAATCATGAATTTGTGATGATGATGAATCAAGGATAGAGCAGCTGCTTCCCCCAAGTCCCTCTGAAGTTGTTTCAAGCTTCAAAAAGGCCTTTTCTAATTACCAGTAGAATTTGGAAGACAAATGTAGACTGAACTTCTTGGGGGAGTTTTCACACTGAGAAGTTCCTAACATCTAAATCAGAAGTAAGAGTCAAAGAAACTAATAACAAAGATATGAAAAGAGTGACGATAATTTTTTACGACAGAAAATGTCAGAAAGGTATTCAATGTTTGTTTCTCTGTGGGTGGACGAAGGGAAGATAACTAGATGTTAAGACTTAAGATGAGGGTCTAACAATTCTGGATGATGTTTTCTGTCTAAAACCCTCTTGTCCTCTAATAGCCAGTTTCAGGTCCATGTGTGTAAGAAGGCTTACCTGAACTTTCAAGAGAGCCTCCCTACCAAGATTCCATTACACCCTACTTTATTTTAAAATTTACCAATTTTTTTCTTTTACATTTAGCTTATTGATCTACATTTCCCTACTCACATGTTATCATTCTAAATGGAGAAACCCAATTATATTGATCTCTGTGCCCCTAGCACCTTAATTCAGCATTGTGCAGCACACGGGCAGAGTTCAGTGCATTTTTTTCTTGAAATTTTAATAATTCTAGAGTAAATATAGTCATGTAAACTTGTTGAAAATCAATGATAATCCTGATTTCTGGGTTATATGAAGACAGGTAATGTTTTAAAACAAAACAATTTCTGTCCCTGAACCTCCTTTTATTTTTTTAAGTAATACATATTCTGAAGTTTAAAAAAAAATCAGTAATATATAATTAACCAGCAAGGACCATTTCCTAAATATGATAATAAAATTTAGAGGCAATAATATAATCACTACCTCTCCTCCCTTAAAAAGTTAATGGACAAGGGGAAGGGGAGCAAACATGTAGTGAGGCAACAACAACAAAAAGGGGTCGGGGAGGGAGAGGGAATCAAAAGTACTGAACAAGATAAAGTTTCTCGTCTGTTTCTCATCTCTGCCAGTCTGCCTGGGACAACTTAGGGAAAAAAAAAATGGATGAAGACAGAAAATCCCAGTGGCACCTTGTTTATGTCATGGTATTTTAAGGACCATTTTAATGAAGCTTTCAGAGTTCCCCAGAAAATAAACTCTCCATCTCAAGGTTCCTAGGTTTTCCACATGACTCTGGGTATCTGGTAATTTCTGCAAAGACTTGGCCCTCAGTAATTTCCAGACATGATAGCCTTTCCTAACAAGAAGAACTAGAAAATAATTCCTCTCATCTTTATGAATATTAGCTTTAGCCACACTAGAGCCCTTTTGTAGCAGAAAGCTTTGCTAGATACAACAAAACTATAACTCTTTTTAAGTTTTAGCTTGTTTCTAAAAGACACTTGCTTGAAAACTAAAGCAATCAATCTTCTTCCTCAATGACTCAATAAGAGGACAAAACTCTTATAAGGAAAAAAACAGTTTCATAAACTAATCCAATGTTCCACAGACATTCAACATAGTGTGAAAGCATTGAATTATCCTCTAAACTAATATTTATTATTTTTAACTGACAAAATAAATGTAAAAAAGAAAAATATTCCCAATTTTAAAGTCTTCTCATACAACTGCTATATTTTACCTTTGCTAAATGCTTGGAAACGTTTTTTGTTTTTGTTTTATTTTTATTACAAAGTAGTTCCTCAACATGTGTTCCTTGTCAAATGTCATACTAAACAAAAGTCTCTAGTTAACCCTGGCCCCAGTGCCCTGGGTCCTGCTGAGAGACAACACGATGTAGAGTTAGTTCTCTTCCACTCTTTAATGGACACGAGGCAGGAGGGAGGACTAATCCACTGTTTTAATCGGTTGAGATTTTGAGATTGTCGATTTCCAAAGCATCATTTAGCCAATTTTGTTAGATCTACGAGTTAGATTATTTTTTATATTATTCAAATTCATGTTATAAAAATGCAAACTAGGTTCTGTTAGCAATTGAAGATGTAGTGAGACGTTTTCTCTCCTGAGTCTGCCAATTCTTTCAAGCCATGTCCAAGGAGCTTGCACACACCTGTTGAACAAGCTCAGCATCCAAGACATTTGACCCCACATGATAGCTTACCTATTCCATCCGCTTTAGAGATGACATCAGTTTTGTCACCCCTCTTTGTTTTATGTATTTTCCAATGAATGAGTTATTTCTTGAGAAAAGGTAACTTCTATGTCATTTGATATTTCAATCCAAAAAAATTGGAGTTTTACCACATTATAAATTTTTAAATATAATGATGAGTAGTTTTTCTTGATCCATTTGCTAGAAGTTTAAATTATTTAAACACCAACAGATTGTCATTAAGATGAAGATTCTCTCATAATATCAATTCACAATGCTTCTGTTTTCATATGAATTTGCTAGGTTAACTATTTATGAATTAAAAAACAAACAAACATGTTTACAGCACAACTTCATAGAATCTAGATGAATGCCCAGCGGTTAGTAACACTAAGTCCAGAGTCACAGAAACTTCGATTCCCCTCTCAGCTCAGACTCTTCATAAGGCTTTTGAAGTATTCACATTGTCAAGCTAGATGACTTCCCAATTATGTAGAAGCACAACTCCTCTGGGTTAAGCCCACCTCAGAATAACAATAATTTTAATGGTTACTACTTATTGAGTACATGCTGTGGGCCCAGGAGTCTGCTAAACACTCTACCTATATTATCTCATTTAATCAAACATATTGCTTATAAGGTTGATGTTACTGTTTGTATTGCCCTTTGCAGGCAAGGAAACTATAAAGTGCTTTGTGTTGTACCTGTGTCTTAGTCTGTTTGGGCTGCTATAAGAAATGCCAGCGACTGGGTAGAGTATAAACAACAGAAATGTATTTCTCATAGTTCTACAGTCTTGGAAGCCCAAGATGAAGGAAGTGGCAGATTTGGGGTTTGCTGATGGCCTGCTTCCTGATTCATATGTGATATCTTTTCACTGTGTCCTCAGGTTGGGAAGAGTTTCTTTTATAAAAGGCAGTAATTGTAATCATGAGGGCTCCACCCTCAGGACCTAATTACTTCCCAAAAGCCTCGTCACCTAATAATTTCACCTTGGGCGTGATTTCAGCATATTGATTTTAGGGAGACACATTCAACTAGTAGCAACCAGTTAGCAAACAATAAAGCTGGCATTTATGAATTTATTAATAAATTCATTTTGCTTTGACTTCAGTGGTGGTATTAATCTAGTGTTGAATGATCTCTATACTTTTCAAAAGTATCCTCTTCTTTTCAAAATGCAATTTCGTAAAAGACCCATCAATGAAGTAGATAAAAGCAGAATTTCAATCATTTAATGAGAAAATAAGAGGGTTGTAACCCCAACTCTCTTAGACTCCCTGCTCCTGCGAGGTAGACCCACATTAACCAAGAGAGATCTGAGGTACAAACTGAAAAAGTCTTTGTCTAAGCCAATCCTCATCTCTTTATAGCACCCGTTATCTCTCAGCCACTCGCTATTTAAATTTAAATTAAAATGTGAAATAAAACATCCAATTTCTCAGTCACACTAGCCCCCTTTTGAGTGTCCAGCGATCACATATGGCTAGGGCTTATGATATCAGATAGCGCAGACATAAAACGTTTCCATCAACACAGAAATTTCTATTGAACACTGATGTAGGCAAAACCTCTGACTGTTCACTACAATTAGGATAAAATTCAACATCCTATCACAGCTTTCCCTGTCTGATGTAATCTGGGCCTTGCCCACTTCTGTGACTTTACTTCATACCAAACTCTGTCGTTCATTATGTTCCAGACACACGGGCCTTCTTTGTGTTTCTCCAGTTACCAAGCTTCACTGGAGTATTTGTACTTCTTCCAGCTCAATATATGACTGACTTCCACTCATCCTTCAGGTAGTAGCCCAGATATCACCTTCCCAAAGGTCCCTTTCCTAATTATCCCATCTAAGTTAGGCCTCCCATCCTAAGTCCTTTGCTAACCCATTAACCTATTTTATTTTCTTACAGTACTTGCTACTCTTGGAGTTTTTATTTTGTTGGCTTATATGTCTATGGCTTTCACTCTTGCAGGTAAACTCCAGATATTTACAGAACTTGGACATCTTTTTCATAGATGCATCCCCAGCTCTAAGCTCTATGACTGCCTCTAATAGTTACTCTGTAACTATAGTTGAATAAATATTTTTATAGATGAGGAAATTATACATGAGGAAATTAAACTCCAGAGACATTAAGTAACCTGCCTAAGGTCACACAGGTAACTGGGAAAAATATGGGATTTGAATCAAATAGTTTCTCAGTCTGGAACTGGACTATGATAAAGCAAAGATGTATTACTCAGAGAAAAAAAGGAGGAGAAAGATGATGCTCAGAAAACACCTCAAAACCTACATGCAAAATGCGAGGAGTCAGGTTGTCCCATGAAGAATGATGGAATCACTGACGCAGCTCACTAGATACAAAGTCACACAGCAACACCCGCTATGGACATTTGGAGGAAGCTGCGAAGTGAGCACTTGAACTTTGCACTGAAATGTTATTACTTGCCAAAGGTAGCCACCCAGGTAACCCCAGCCTGCAAGCCTAATGAAAAACTGCCCACCACAGGACACCAGATAGTTCAATTAACAGCAAGAGCATCACAAAGGAGACAGAAAGGGAAGATGTCAGGAGGCTGATCAGAGGACCATGGGAGAGGGAGAAAACAGTAGATCAGGGAATTGCTAAGAAAAAGTATTAAGTCGATCAGCCAGCAGCACTAATAGAGGGTCAGATGGAATTGATGGTGAGTTACCAGCAGGCCCTGAGCACAGCTGGTAACAGCAGGAAGAGCTGGCAGGGTGAGACGACGGAGCAGCTAATCAAACTGTCTAACGGGATGATTAGACAAGCAGTGGGATCAGACAGCAGGGGTAGGAGATTCAGCTGCAGGAGGATCAGAAGGATGGGCACAGCAATGACAGAACAAGGTCAGACAAGGTTCTGGGTAAGAGGAGAAACTGATTGGGCAGCAGTTTGATCAGCCAGTTGTGACAGCTCATCATACTAAGGGAGCCAACAATAGGAGGAGCCAGGAGGGTCCAGGGGATAGAGAAATTTACAGAGCCGAGGAATCTCAGAATCAGAAAAGCTAATCAAAGCTGACAGCAACTCCACAGAGCTGGGGGTGGGCTAGTTGGGAGTTTGCACTCTGTGCCTTTGGCCAAGGGTTTATTTTTCACACCACAAGCTGAGCATGTGACTCAGCTGCTTTCTCTACTGTCCGAAGGCCCAGGGGATTGTGATTTGAAGTCTCCTTGACAAAGTAGGGCAGAGGCCACTTGTCTCAGCTCAATGAATATGGCAACCTGGACGCAGAGCTGAGACCTGCTTTGGAACCACGGCCAGCCTGACTCATCCAAGCAATAAATCTGCAGACATGCCTCTTCTTTTTATTCCTTTTTCTTTCTTTTGTCCTTTCATCATGTTCTTCCCTTTTAAATATAATTCCTACATTCTTGGAAAAGTTGCACAAAGGATTCTGAATATAAAGATTTAGGTCAAAATATATTTTAAATGTGTTAGAAATGTCTGCCCCTTCTTATTTAAACTTCAAGTACAGCCACTCTCCACATTTAAGCATTACGTTTCCCTCCCACCCCTCCCATCACACTACTATAATTTTTTTCCATTATGATACACATACAGAGATACACAATTAAATATTTTTTAAATTGCGTACTTGTGAAGTAATTCATACAATGGATTTTGTAAAGGTGGAAAATACATGTAAAGCTTGAAAAGAAAAATATTTCTCTATTTTTTTCTGTTGATTTTTTCTGACTTTCTCCTAAAGCCAGTTGCTTTCCTCTACCCTGCATTTTCCTTGTCTGTGACACCTTGGGAATTTGTCTTACAATAACACTAATATTTACCTGTGTTGAGTGCTTACTAGGAAAAAAGATGTGAGATAAGAACTGTTCATATCCTCACTCTATGAGAATGAGGTTCAGAAGATTAAGACATTCAACCAAACTCGTACGTTAGGAAGTGGATTAGTAAGAACTCAATTGCGGCTCCACTCATCTAGTATGTCATATGGCCTACGTGTTTCCAACAAAATTAAAAAATATTAGAGAAAACTTGCATAGGATCTTACTACTCTTCCCACTTTTGTTTTCTTCAAGAAGTAGACTAAAGGAAGCTTTTTGCCAAGGCTTAAACTTTCTGTGCGCTATGAGACGTCATCTGCATGCATTTAGAATACAGCAGCTGAAATTATTTCAAGAAGTGATACTGTTATATTTGAAAGGTGTTACAGCAGGTGTGAGTCAAGCATGTCCTTATTGTATCTCTTTCTGACCTCCTGCATCATCTAGATAAGGAGAAGGACAAAGAAAGCAATTAAAATTGTGATTTTAATGTATGAAGTAATTTATTCAATATTAACCGGGCTTGAAACTGCAATAATTAAAACAATGTGGTACTAGAACAAGAATAGACAGGTTGATTAATGAACCAAAATAGAAAATTTAGATTCAAGTAAATATAGGACTTAAATTAGCATTAAGGTGGATATTTCAGATTGTTGAGGGAAAGACAAACTTCCTAATGGTTCTGGGTTAATTTCCTGACTATTAAAAAGCAGAAACCAAAATAGAAAATTTAGATTCAAGTAAATATAGGACTTAAATTAGCATTAAGGTGGATATTTCAGATTGTTGAGGGAAAGACAAACTTCCTAATGGTTCTGGGTTAATTTCCTGACTATTAAAAAGCAGTATGATTCTTGTATTACAAAACATACCAGAATGAATTCCAGATAGATTAAATTTAAGGTTGGTAGAATCTATGCTAGAATATACCTTAGCCAATATATACAAAATTTTTTTATAATATGCTTCCCTTTTGACCAAACACCTTTCGTTTTAGTGGATGTCCATCACATTATTGTTTATTCTAACAATAATGAAAGATTAATGTTGAAATCAATATTAAACAATAGGGAAATCACACAAATAAAATGCAGTATATATTGATAAAAATGGGCTTCTACATTATCACTACTACTGATTTATGCCACAAGACTTGTACATTAGTTTTGTAACTAGACAATACATAAAACTAGCATTTTAATGAAAGACACAAAATATATGTAATACATATCCAAGTAAACTGCTATAAACTACTTGAAGCCAAAAAGGCTACTTTGGGCAGCACTGCCAATTTTATTCCGAGGACTCGAATACTCTCAGCACTGTACCTCATACTTAGTAGGCACATAAAAATACCGGGTGATGTCAACTAACACACTCCTGAAATCACCCCATCATTTCCCAAAGTGAATTTAAAAACATCTTTGTTTCATCATGATCCTCTTTGACAATGCCAAGGTAAATGCTGGAAAGCTCACCCTTTAGTGAAATACTAATTGTTATTTAAACCTTAATACATCATACAGTTTTTAGAAAATATTGTGTTATGAACTGTTTCCAGTCTAAATGTAAACCAGTGAATCAGATTGGCGAAGAAAAAGTAAGAAACACAAAGTAATTCTCTCATCTCTCCAATCTCTCTCTTTGCCAACAAATGTAGTCTAAGGAAAATTTCTTCCTATGTGAACTTTTGAAGGATCTGTTATTATTCCAAGCTAAGAAAAAGTAAGAAACACTAGGTAATTCTCTCATCTCTCCAATCTCTTTCTTTGCCAACAAATTTAATCCAAGGAAATTTTCTTCCCATGTGCATTTTTGAAGGATCTGTTATTATTCCAAGTGAAGAGTCAGACTCAGTATTATTCTATTCCATTATACATGAGTCTTCAAAAGAAATAGTACATTTTTATCTGCCTGCCCGCTCTCGAGGAGACGGAGAGAAGATATAATGATTTCTCACAAGTTACATGACATGAATCATAATGGTTATTTTGGCCAATAGTTCAAACCCAGGGCATTATATATGAGTCATACTTTGGAGATCCTACACAAACAAACAAATAAGTAAATAAGAAAAGAAAAAGAATATTGAGCATTGGTCTAAAAAAACATTGATTTAATTGCTTTGAAACATAAATAACATCACTAATTAGTTACAGTAATTCACAATCAAGGCAAAGGAAAATTGGTGAAACCCATTTAATTATAAGCAATGTGACCATTTCTAAGGAATATTGACTATTAGAAACAATATCATGTTTCCCCAAAAATAAGACCCAGTGGGACAAACAGCTCTGATGCATCTTTTGGAGCAAAAATTAATATAAGACCAGGTATTATATTATATTATATTATACTATGTTATGTTATGTTATATTATATTATATTATATTATATAATATTATATTATATTATACTAAGTTATGTTATATTATATTATATTATATTATATTATATTATACCAGGTCTTATAGTAAAATAAGACATATTAATTTTTGCTCCAAAAGACGCATTAGAGTTCATTGTCCAGCTAGGTCTTATTTTTGGGGAAACACGGTAGGATTTGGTAATCTAATCTTTGGATATATATACGTAGGAGAGACCTAATTTCTAAGAGTATGATGGTGATTCTAAAGAAGAAAGATCACTATCAATACAGCAGATTCTTTCAGTTTCCTTGTTATTTTGTCATTGTTACTATTTTTCATTACTGAGGATGGAATGGTGTTGAGGAAGTTCATGCATTTATAATACTGATGGTTTAGGAACATAATGCAAGGACATGGATCAGACAGAAAACAGCTATGGATTCTGGGATTGAATCCAAATTCTCATTACACCAAATGGGATAACCCATTAGATGTATAATATACAAATTCATAGTTTAGTTAATGAAGGAACATTTAGAGCAGGAGTAGCTGATTCAAATACTTACAGGGGCTAAGAAGGTATCATAAGTGCGCATACTGGGTTGCAATCATTAGAGAACAGTAAAAAGTATTAGCCCTACTTAAACCTTAAAAATTCAATTAAAATAACTATGGGAGTGGGGGAGGCTACTTTCAGTCCACAGGTTTTCAGTACTGATCTGGCAAAATGACTATTGTATGTAAATATATTCCCAATATAAGAGACCCAAACACAGGAATCCATGTGCATGTGACCACCAATCCCGTGACCAGTTATTGTTTGTGAGTATAAAAAAAGCTGGGCATTTTGCCACTTGCTGAGTAAACAGAAATAAGATACAGTCCTAGTTCCCCAGAAGTTAATCATTTAGGGGGGTTATAAATTAATATAATATAAATAGAAATTAATTATAAGAAGTGCTAAAAATGAATAAAAGTACAGAGAGTCATCTAATGAAAGCAGAGCTAGTGATATCTGCATCAAGTATAAAGAGAAATTATTCAGCAATGAATGTGAGAAGGACCTCCCATATGGGAAAACAGTGTATTATACATAATAATGATTAGGATTCCTTATCAATCCCATCCATTCCTCATTTCTCAATTTACAATAGTTAGATAGATATTCCCTCAATAAATTATTATTATTATTATTATTATTATTATTATTATTATTATTACAGTGGGGCAATATAAATTGTGTTTAAACTCAGCCAGACCTGTGTTCAAACCCTCTGGATGGGAACTGGATTCAAATTCGGCTTTCGGAGTTTATTAGCTGTGTGGCCGGAATTATGTCACTTTAACTCACTAGGCATGTTTCCTTATCTATGTAGTGAAGATAACAAGTGACCCACATTGCTGTCACATGAATTAAATTAAATGACGCACATAAAACCCAGTTCCTACTACATAAAAAGCATATAAATTTAAAAACAAAATTATCAAGGGAAATAAACCTCAATATCTAAAGTCAGACCAAAGATAGAAACCTTTGAGCAAATGAAGTGAGGCTGACGCACACAAATCATGGCTCCAGGCCACACAGGGTGCTCAGAGGTAATTCATAGATGCCAGCCCGGGGCCCATGCAGAGGGCTTCAAGAGAAGAATATTGGTGAGTTGCTAGCAAGAGCCTGAGTGGGAGGGTTCCTGAGTTTCAGCAAGCTTCTTGTCCAGAAACAGAGCCAGCTGTTTCATTGCTGTGGTTTTTATTCACTAACTGTGGGCAGAGATGAGAAGGTTTGAGTTTCCTGTTTTGTCTTTCATCTGATATACTTCCTTATCACCTGCACTGTATCTTCCACATGGTCATTTTTTTCTGTTGCATCATATAAAGTTGGAGCCTTGATTGTGTCCCTTGGATGAATGATTCAGAAGACTACAGCTTTTTTTGTCTTTTAAATTTCTTATTACAAATTCTCTTCCATCAGGCCGACATGAAATAACTTTAGGAAATTTAAAAATTCGAAGATGGAGTAAACTTTCTGGGCAATCAATTCATGTTTATTTTTCAGGTAGCTTAAGATAGGAATGCCAACCTGAGCCTTCTGGGAGAATGCTTCACTTTCACTTTTCCCAGAAGCCTTCTGGGCCACTCTTTAAATCTAAAAACCAATGCTATGCACATAGTTGGTGTTCAATAAGTAATATTCTGTATTACAATGGAATCCAAGGGGTTTCTTTGCTTCTTACGCTGTGCGTCCGATGAACTAAACTGTGCCAACCTGGTGATAAAATAAATTATTTGTTCATTCCTGTTAAATTTTGGCTAGTCATAAAAATTGTAAGAAAACCATGCTACCCATGTAAGCTCCTATTTAACTGAGAACTCTACGTATTTTCTCACATATTTACAATATATTGGCATCTTTAATTCTTCTGTAAATAGTAGGAAAAAAACATTACTAACAAATAGTATAATTGTTTTTATAAGAGGAAGTCAAAAATCTAAAGGCTGAAAATAAGATTTGCATTCATATCCCAACTCTGATATTTATCATGTGGCCCTGAGTTTGTATTTGCACTTTGCAGACACTCATTTGTCAGATGTTTACTGAGCACCTACCATGTTCCAGATCCTGATCTAAGTACTGCCCGCTCTAAGTTATCCATTTTTAAAATGGGCATAAACATTACAAGGTCAAGTACAGTTCACAAAGACAATATAATTATGCGTTTTAAATTGGAAAATTTAATGGAAAATGATAAATTTGTCAGCACATTCATGGCATCTGTCCATTTTCTGAACTGTGCGCATGATAAGGCAAAAACTGTATCCTGCCTTATGAAAGATGGACCTGGCAGATGGTTATTTTCTAAAGTCTTCTTTGTAGCCATGAATCAGGCACAGGATCTAAACTACATCAATTGGATGAACCAACCCTAAGGTCACCGAGGGGAGATTTTGCTGTGCTAGTGGTAAGTGTAGAAGGACTAGGTTTCTGAGGCATCAGTGACAGCAATGCGGCCGGCAGTGTAGGGTACGCTGAGCCTCAGAACCAGTGTAACAAACTGCAGGGGCCAGGACTTCATGAACTCAGTGCTCCTTCAACTAGTTCTGCACTGGCCCAGTGCACAGTCCCAAACCTGATGCCTCAGCCTCCTCAGTAATTCCTAAAGCTTTCCAATATCCTTCCAATACATTTGTTCTCTATGTTAATCAGCTACAGACAGTTTCTGTTGCTGTATTCTTGACTGATATAAAGGGGGCAGTAAGTCTGAGATGGTTTTAAAATGCCCTTACATCTATGGAAGATGCTCCACAGATGTCATTCTGGGCCGAAGAGGAAAAGACAAAAGAGCTCTCCTCTCCACTCAGGGATTTCTGACCTCTCTTCAGCTTCAATGGACAGTAACATTGTGACCTCCGACCCTTTCAGAGTCAGGCTCCAGGGTGTTCTGAGGAAAAGAACTCCCCTGAGACACCCCATGAATAAATGGCTCAGTGATCAAATACCTTTAGAAGATGCCACGTACCATGTCTTCGCTTGGAAATATGCAAAACAGATACATACGGTGTCTCTGAAGGAAAGTGATAAAAAGAGATAGTTGTGCGTTGTACCCAAACTTATTATGGGTACACTATGGAAAATTATTTTCCCAAACACCAACATACTCTGCCATACCGCATTCCATTGAATGTATTTTCAGACAGCAGTCTAAAAGTTATCTTATTTAGTCATCTAACTTCGGAGGAGAAAATCCTATAAGTATACTCTTCATGGTAGCGAGAGATAAGGCATGGGGAAGGGACACATATCACATACCATGTACTAAGAGCATCATCTTAGGGACATCAGGATATGACTCTGAGCCTTAATTCCCTCCTCTGGAGAATGCGGTTAATAATCCCTTTTTATGAGGGTCGTAGTAAAGAGTCACTAAAATCATTTATATAAAACTCTTAGCACAGTGTCTAGCACATAGGGAACAAGTTATGTTGTTATTAGAAAAATTAAATGGAAAGTATTCAAAATTAAATTATTTAATGATTGATCGTGACCAAATGCAAGCCCTACCATCTAAGAGGTGGCTAATAAACAGTACTAGGTTTGACCAAATAGGATAGAGATGTCCAATCCCCTTACTAGACTGTAAACTTTAGGATAGGGGCTGTGTCTCTTCTGGTCAGCATATTCCTCTTGACAGAGCACCTAAAATATAATATGTACTATGTCTTTTTACATTGTGGAGTACATGTCCCTCTCTCTTTACTATCTTCATAGAACACAAAATCAAGATTCTTCATCATTTACTGTGCAGAAAGACCGTCAAAGTAAAATACTTTATAAAGCTCATTTTCTAAAATGGACTACATTACTCAGCCAGGTCCCAATTTATTTATCAATCCAAACTTCCAATGATTAGCAAAAGACAAGGAGATGAGAACATCCTACATGTGATTGAGTTAAAGTAACAGATATTGGCATCTCAACAAGGGTGCAGATTGAAAACTTGATTCTGAAACATTTGGGCACTTTCCCATTAAGCAATTTTCTACATTTCAATCCATATATACCAAATTGCTATTGACTATGGGGCAGGACAGCCTAACTAATTTCACAGAATTACTATTTTGGTATACGGATTACAACCACATGGAGATCGATCAAAGATGCTGGCTTCTAGGGCCAAAGGAAAACTGCTGGGACCATAGATTCATATCAAAAATGTTTTAAAAATTCATGTCAAAAATTCAGAGTATTTGTTTGATGGTTTGCAGTTTGCAAAATGCCAAACTGATTTTTTCCACAGTTAGTCTCTTCAGTACTTTTGCGAGGATCATCAGCAGCGATGATTCTTAGTTTATAGTTATCAAAACTCTCTTAACCTTGCTTATCTCATCATTCTTTCAAGTATTTAGTATAGAATGACTCGCCCCCTCCCCCGGAGAATGCATCTAATAAATTCTGCTTTTTTTGAAGCTAGCTCAGGGCTTTCCCACTGGTCTCAGAAAAATGTTCCAAATTGTTATTTTGGTCTGTAAGTCTCCACCTGTGATAGTTGGGTTAGGGTATGTTGTGCTACAGTAACAAACAATCCCAAAACATCAGTGTCCTAACACAGCAAATTTTCATTTTTTTGTTCACACACAGTTTTCCACAGAGCCATTCAAACAAAGCTTCAGGTCAACTGTCCTCCACTGACTTCCATGCAGGCTGCTGAGCTCTGGAGGTTTTGCCAATACAATACAAGTGTCCTCATTCATCACAGGAAGGGAAGAAGGACTCGAACATTGTACACGGGCTTTAATTCCCTCAGCCTGAATGTTATTCACAGAGCTCACCCAACTGAAAAGGCGGTGGGCTATGCACGTGAATAAATGAACATTTGAGGGGCACCACTGTCCCTTCCTCACCTCCTCACCTGTTCATCCTTACCTTTATCACTCTCCAACCTGCTCTGAGCTCTCAGCTGTACACAGTTTCTTACATAAGCCATGCTCCCCCCTCCTTTAGGGCATTTGCCCACCCTTTATCTATACGGGGAACATTCTTTCCTATCGTACCCCCAAACCTTCTACCTAGTTCCCTTTGGAAGACTTATTACACTTTGCAGATTTGTGTTCCTCAGTCTATTTCACTAAGGCTCGTCTATACCACTAGAATGACGACTGCACGAGATCATGTCCATATTGATTTTGATCAGCTTTATATCCCTAGTACATAGAAAAATAATTGGCATATAATATGAATTCAGTAAATGTTAGATGAATAAATTATGAAGAATTTGACGTTCAACAAGAACATCCGACTAAAGGCACAACTAGTTAAAGACAATGCTGAGACTCATACCTGGGTCTTCTGAATCTGAATTCCACTCTCTTTGCATGCTAGCCAGTAGCTAAACTTGGAAATGGGCAGTTCCTTGGAAGGACGGCATCGGTGACATTGCACAGAGAGCCTTTCCTGTCAGAAAGAAGAAAACAGACACATTTTCACCATCTGCTTTCAGAGAACCCACAATTCCCTGGGTCTGGATTCTTTGAGTGAAAAAGTGAATTACAAAGTAAACTCTGTTAACTGAAAAAAGAAAAGAAGCTACTGTGAACGTCAGCCAAGAGAGCCTTCAAATTTGAGGACAAAGCAAGTGTTTGCTTTGTGTCTTCTTCCTATTGTCCCTGCACATTTATTTTCAGACTGTTGGGGACACACATGTCACGTTGCCTTACAATGAGTCACCCTTTCTAAAGGAGAACTCTGCCTGCGTGAACAATAGTTATCGTTCCAGCTTGATAGTCAGTCAGGCTGAAAACCAGCCTCAACTGAGTGAAGAGATTTTTCTGCTCATGTGGATCACCTGAAATGAGATGAAATTTCACTATGACTAGATAGCTACAAACCACTATTTGCTAAAAGTCGATGCATATCATCGGAATAAGAACATTTAAAAACATTTTCAAATACAAGGAATCAGCCAAATTCATTTGAAATTCCCAGAACTACAGTTAACATTTGGGCAAATATTCTCCCAGACAGCTGTCTCTCAATAACCCCTATCTTTAAGAAACTAGATGTTTTCAGATGCACACCCAAAAGTTAAATTATGCAGAGCTGAAGGGAAGAGCCTTGGGTTTGAATACTAATTCTACTGCTTACCAGCTATGCGATAATGACTTGACTTCTTTAATTTTTAATCTCTCCATTTGTAAAAGTGTGCCAATATTTGCTTTGTAGGAGGGTTAGGAACATAAAATAAGTTATATAAAGTAC
Source organism: Rhinolophus ferrumequinum (assembly GCF_004115265.2). Classification (NCBI taxonomy): domain Eukaryota; kingdom Metazoa; phylum Chordata; class Mammalia; order Chiroptera; family Rhinolophidae; genus Rhinolophus; species Rhinolophus ferrumequinum. The sequence goes on from NC_046307.1 coordinate 31,062,912, forward strand.
TAAGGACAATGTCAGACATACTCAGGCATCTAAAGGGGAAAGAAAACAATTTTAGTTTTCCAGTGGAATACAGATGCTGATGATCTGAAGCCAAGCTTGGTGCACAGGACAAATGGTGGTGGTGGTGGGGGGTGTCGGAGGGGCAGTCCACAGGCACCCTACAGTGACAATTGCAAGGCCAATGCCTTCAGCTTCTTTTTGATCAGTAATAATGCATGCTGAGGCTGAACTGGCTTTTAGACAACTTGGAGGGTTCAGTTTACTGAAATTATCTGAAAAGTGATTCTCTACAAAAATAAATTATCTGTATTATGTGAAGAGAGAACTATCATTTATTGAGCTACGTACGAGGCAAGGGATTATACTGGGTCCTTTCCATTCATCGTTTTGTTGAATCCTCTCAATGAAACTATGAGGGAGTTGCCATTACTAGGTGAAGCTTTGTAGATTAGAAAATTAAATCCTAGCAAATTAGGTGATTTGCTGAAGGATTTACAAGTAATTTACAAATAATAATCACATACAATCCTAGGTCTGGATGACTCCAAATTTGAAATCCTAAATCACTGGGCAGTACTTTTTTTGCCAGGAATTGCAACATCTGCATTTATTTTTTTTTTTAATCCTATAAAGTTGTGCTTATAAGAGAACAGTTTCAATTTTGAAAGCAAAATATAATGTCTACTGCATAGACATGGAACTTAAGAAAATAGCAACAGTCACACTGCACATCTAAATTGTTTAACACAGTCTTCAAAGGTCACATGGCTCGTGCACCTGTTTTTAAATCTGGAAAGCAGACACTAGAAGGCCGATTTTACTTATAGAAGAGGTTAGATGACAGATTCACTTAGTATTAGAAGAAAAATCTAGACTTTTTGTAATTTACGTTCAGTGTTCTCTTTACAATACTCTGTTTTCTCTCTCCTGGGAACAACCTTAAAGTATTTCAAAACTCTTTAAAATACATGTCCTGGAGCAAAAAATTTACAGAACACGTTTTTAAATATTTTTCACATTAGCTAAGAAAGCATCTGGTTTGAGACAGCACCATGTGCTCCTCAAACAGCTAAACCTGGGGCGTTACAGGATAAGCTCCTAACTGAGATTTATGACAAACTTCTCTGGCTTTGGCGCAGCCTTCCTGCATGAAGAAGAACTTGTCCTGCTAACTTTGTGAGATCTATACTTGAGGCTATTAAGGACTATTTTCGTGAGAAATCAAAATGACTGCCTTCATCACAAGAATGATATTTGATTTTAGAATGAAAATGTAATTAACTGACTCACAGTACAATCACTCTAAATTAATCAAGAGTCGACAGACATTAATTCAGAAGGGGAGAATCCATCAAGAGCAAACCAAGTTAAACACGGCAGAATCATTAATATCCATTTCACAAGCCTGAATGCCATTAGCTCTCATCAGCCAACAGCCTGGCACAAGCACTTTCTCTTCTCTTTGCTACTGGTCCATGGAAAAACACAGCTTACTGAATTTGTTCTCCAACAACTTAATTTGCTTCTCATTACGGGGCTGTGTGGAGGGCACAATGGATTGATGTGCCAGTGAGAAGAATTTATTAAAATAAAATAAAAAAATATCAAAAATATTTAACCTTTCTATATAGACTTCTATTTTGATTAGAACTGACATTTTCCCCCGCCCCTTAAATCTTTATACTCCGTTTGACTTACTGAAAGAAATACTGAGAGTTGACTACAACATTCCAGTAGTGAAGGCACCTATCCAACCACACTTTGTGGAATAACCATAGTGTAGCTGAAAAGAAAACCTGGAATGGAATACAAGTCCTATCATCTTCCAACTCTATGTCATGAGGAAGTTACTTGACCTCTCTGAGACTCAGTTCTTTCATCTATAAGATCTGGTGACTATGCACACACCAGGAAGTTGAGAAGTTTAAATGAAATAATGCATAGAAGTGTTTTGTAAACTCTAAAGTGGTATACGAATGAAGTGTCTGAAACAGAGAACCATAGATTCAAATTGTGGTTCCTGTGGCATATTAACTGTGTGGTTTTGGGCACATTGCATACCTCTCAGGGTTGAAGACATGTGATCTATAGAATGATAAGAATAATTCCGTGCATGATTGTCATGTAAAACAACAATAAAGAACCAAATGTAACATATAGTTGGCACTTGATAAAATAGTACTATTATCAATTATTAGTTTTAATCAAATAAACTAATTTTAATTAAATAAAAATAATTATTATTAATTATTAGTTTTACGAAGTTGATATACTTACCCAAGCCCCACATTGTGAGATTCTCAGACAGCAATGGGATAATCATAATGGAGAGTATAAAATGTAATACAAGAAATCCTGGGCAGAAACCAAGAAAAAACATGGCAGAGTTGAGAGAGAGGAGCCTTCCCAGCTAAATATGTGATTATGTGCAACACATGCATTTATGTATTTGACAATTTTTTGTGGAGTATTCATTGTTGGGCATGCAAAAGAATATTAAACATAATCCTTGCTGCAGGGAGCTTTATATCTAGTCAGATAGAAATTTATATTTAAATATGGATATACCCATATATTATATACATATATGTAGTTAATATATATTTATGTTTGTATAATCTCTGCATTACTTTTCATTTAAAAACTAAGCAATAACATGTCACAAGACAGTATATAGTGAAATGAAAAACTATGACAGACAAGAAGTGCTCAAGTACGGGAACAGTACCTGTTTTTCACTGTACCAAGTGAGGTCTTATGCCCACAATATTTTCTCAAATTATTTATCACATACATAAATCTATCAATGCAAGTTTCTTTCCAAAAGCTGAATTCTAAGGACTGGAGTTTAGCTTTATGCTTGTGTTATTCTCCTGTTTTCCCTGCTTACCTGGAATATAAATAAAGGAGAGTTGTCACCAAACGCCTACCAGTAAACGTCAGCGATTCTGGTATCACTCTTATGCTTCAAGCGCTTTAATGTTACCCCCTTGGTATTTGAAATGGCACAGGTGCTTCTCCTGCGGCAGCTTTCTGGTGCACACATACAGTCTATAGACAGTATTACAGTTAGGGATTCACAATTCCCCTACATCCCACTCTATCATATCAACCCCTTTCATAAGTTCTTCTCTCTGCCTAAAATGTCTTTGCCTTCATCACCTAGTGCACCCCGACTCATCGTTCAACCTCGCATGTAAATGCTTCTTCTGCTTTGATGTTTTCTCAGATCGATTCTAGTAAAAGGAATCATCGGTTCCTTTGTTCTACTTCGACATCATGACTTAATAACATCATGACTTAATAACCATATTGTAGTGGTCGGGTTACCCATCTATCGACTCTTTTACACTGAGTTTTTCAAAGGCAGGGACTTTTTTCTTTCCCCTCTCTACGTCTCCATGCCTGGCAAGTAGTAAGTACTTTATAAATACATCAGTAGATGATTCTTTCAAATAAACTTTGTCTTAAATGTGTCTTGAATTACAAGAGATTAAAAAGAAAACATGTGCTGAATAATGTCAGTTAATATTACAGAGTGCTTGTTATGTGACAGGTGTGGTACTGCTGTTAACCTCATTTTATAAATGAAAAAAATCTAAGCTCCGAGAGGTAATGAGATGGGCCCAAGGTCATTCTAGCTGCCTGTGTGGGAAACAGCTGGGATTCAATCATTCTGTCAACTCTGAACCATCAGGTCAAGTGAGAACTGGTTTAGGGTGATCTACGCAACCGTCATTATGCTCAGAAAAAGGCACTGATATGCTGATTCAGAACAGTGGAAGTTACGAAGCTTAATGCATTTAGAGAAGAAAATAAAGGGGGACAGAACCACCCACGTTGCTGCTCTTAACAATTTATTTATTAATGAAAATGTGCTTATTTATTAATGAAAATGCAAATGAATTCGCTGTATTTGGCAAGGTTAAGACAATCTTGTTCACAGAAATTAAGATGATGCTGTTCTGCCAGTTTCACAGAAAAGAGCTAAAATAGAACTTTCAACTGCTAACACAATTGTATGAGGGAGATAATTATTTTGGTTAAATGTCACTAATAACTAATGGGGAAAATTCCATTTTTGCTAAACATGGAAAAATATATGACTAATAGCTGAGTGACAAAGGTGCTTAATCATCATTTATTAACTTATGACTTTTTAAGTCACAGATATACCCCTTTTATTCTTTGAAACATGCGTTTAAAAATAATAGCAGAGTCCTGTCAGAAATAAACAAGGAAGGAACCCTATAGTCTAGACCATTCTTTGTAAGTAAACAGAAAAGGAACAGCAGACCCCCCAAGAGCACTGAGGACGTCATTGGGAATCCCCTCCTTTCTTCCTTTGTATTGCTTTATACTTCCATGTGGAGGGAGCATTATCTCACCCTCAGCATTTCTGCTGTACAGTCTCAGGCATGGGGAAGGATAAAGGTTTATTGATGACTGTGAGATGCTGTAGCTACAGGCCAGAGCCTGTGGCTATTGAACAACTTTGAAAAGCATATCTGTTTGTCTGTTTTGACATGGAGCTTCCCTCTCTGCAATAACAACATTGCAAAGTGGCCAGTTACAAGATCAGCAACTGCTAAGGACTTACACGCCCACAATACATACTCAAATGTATGAATGCCTGCCTGCCTAGATGCATGTGTATACACTTGTACACGTGCACACAGTTTGCTTGTTCTAGAATTTCTATTTAGTATACTATCGTTAGATGGTATTAGTTGGTTGAACTGATTTCTTGAGAATGATTTTTCTTCCTTTTTATTGAAAAGACTGGCTAGATGCTTACCAGTCATATTTTGTCTTCATGGAAACATAGAAATGACATTTCCCAGCTTCTTTTATGGTTAGATTACATGCCTAGGTTGAAGCCAAGGGGATACGAACAGAAGTGATATATGCTGCTCCCAGGCCTAGCATTAGAACATCTTGTCCAATTCACCTCCCATCACTCCCCCAAACCTTCCTGCCTTAATCTGCCTGGTGGGTGACACTAGCCTGACCTTGAGGCCTCAACATGATAGAAACATAAGATATAAACAGCGTGGGTTCTAGCATCACCACGTGGAAGACAGACATCTGACTTGCCTCAGACTTCAATGTAAGTGAGAAATAAACTGTTCTGAAAAGACACTAAGGCTTTAGAATAGATCTCACTCCACCCCAGATTGCCTATTCTGACTAACAGGAAATGTGGTACAAGATGAGATGTTGCTTTCAGAAAGCCTGAGGGCAGTTCAGTTAGTAGAACAAAGTAGATACTTAACAAATGTTTGCTAAATTATCAATGTCCTTTGCCATGCTTCTCAGTTTATAAGTGTTACATTATAAGTTTAACGGCTCCAAAACGATCGAAAAAATATGGTCTCAGAGTGATAGAACCTCTCAGGTATGTTTCTATGATTTATGTAGAACAAAGCATGACCCTGCCTTCCATATTGAAAAGCACACTGACATCATGTGCCGAATGTGGGAAAAATAAATCTACATAGGAATGGAAATAGTTGTTCTCTGGTATGGACAGAATATTTTACATCAGAGTATTTTTGTCGTATTTTATGGAGAAGAAAAGTAAAATATTTATTCTGCTTAATAACTTCATCTAATTAGTCATTAGGCCCAAAGTGTAATGACGTTTCTATTAATACCTATAAAAAAACAATCAACTATAGTGGAAAACCTTTCCAAAGGACATTTTAAAATATGTGCTTGTAACAGTCATTTTGAAAATTAAAGGACTCATATTCATAAAAAGAGCTGGATAGTTCTATTAAACATATTTCAAACTGTATTAAAATCTTTAACATGATAATGTGCCCCTCCAAGAGGGATCTGTTGCATTAACCAAGTGTGTTTGACCTCTGAACTCTTAGCATCCTCCTCCACCACAAACAATTGAAGAAATTGTGTTTTAAGAAACGTACTTTGCAAAGGAATAATTTTGAATCATTGGAAACGTACACCATTATAATGGATATTCAACAATACCCTAATGGACAGGTATCAGCCTAGTATTACTAAGAATTAGGTGATCGGAACAGTCAAACTCTGGACATTATTTCCAACTTTATGTTTGGAATAAGAAATACTACAAACTTCATTTAACCACATGGTCGGAAATATCATGTGTGTTCAATAGAACTTTCTGTTGCCCTGTTCATTCAGTGAAACTTTTCTATGATATGATTTTGGCTGCTGGGATAAAGGGAATTTTCTCTGAAACTCTGTTTCACTGTGCACACTGGTGCTTAGCTGAGCTCCCAATTATATAGTTCAAAAAATCCAGAACTTTACCACAAATCTTCAAAGTCACTACCTACACCAGTGGAAGTAACGTCAACACAATTTGTAGGAGTCATTATCAAAAGGCAAAGTTGCCTCTAAGTAATACTTCTAAGCAGAATAAAAGTAGAAGAAGAAAATATGTATTTACTTTCACATCTATAGACTTTTGAAGACAATGACAGCTGTTTCAAAACTAATCTTTAATTAGTAGTGTAAGAAGCCAGTGGTGGTTCTGACTAACAGCTGGGTAATTAAAGTACTTATCAACTAAACCGATAATTAAAACGTAAAATTTAAGTAGCTTCTATTAGCAAGCAAAATAAATCTCCAAGGAATCTAGGATATATATATATATATATATATCTTCTCTTGTCAAAACTGCAGAGTCACAATGGAGAGAATTTCACAAATTCTAAGGAAATATGACACTGTCTTAGTTTGAAATATCTGCCTGACATTGGAATGGAGCAATTCCCTCTAGCCGCGGAACCTCGTGAGACTTTCACCTTCTACAATTCTAGAAAGTATGTGATTAAGGGGATATTGGGAGAAAGCCATGGCTCCTGTAAGGCATGCAGAAAAAACAAAACAAAACAAAACACTCACATAAATACAATGACATCCAAACTCCAAACAGATTCACCAGGATGGAGGCTTTTCCTAATATTGTACCCACCACTTCCATCATCATTACCAACCACCACAACTGACACCATTAGTAACAGCAAATTAACAAGTTTCCCTATAGAGCTGCTCTTGTGGTTGTCAAAGTGGAGCATATACCATAATCACCTGCAGGACATATTAAAATGCAGATTTCTGGGTCCTAGCCCTAGAGTTTTTGATTTAGTAGGTCTGGGATGAGTCACAAGAAATTTTATTTCTAACAACGTCCCAGGTGATGCTGATGTGACTGGTCTAGGAACTCAGACTTTGAGAGAATGATTTAAAATATTTTAATATGATTTCACTCAGTGAAATTTAACGCAGGCCATATTATGATGCAAATATAGTTGTTCTGAGTAGTCTTATTTTTCAAATTCAACACAGTAAAGTATGAGAGTTAAATGTGATATGAGAGAGGAATAACTGCATTAGAATGGATGCTACATAACTTAAATATTGTATTTTTGTCTTGTATCACATGCACTTTTTTGCCCAAATTTGTGAGGGAAAAATAAAGATGTGCATTATACATGGGTAGTACTGATTCCATATCTATATAAATGTTTTTAATTCTTTTATGTATGCTTATGAGTTAAAAGTGTAACTCTAGAAATCAATAACGATATCTGTATACAAAATAATACCCTGGAATACAATAAACGGGTTTTGTTGAACTTCCGATGAACTTGCAACAATGAAGAGTTCTAGGCCTTCTATGATAAGTAAATATCGTAAATTTATTACCGGTACATAAAATTTCTTGTACCTTGTATCTGTTCTTGTGTTTTGTAATTATTTGTAACATAAAATTTCTTGTACCATAATATGTTAAAAAAATAAATGCCAAAATTCCTTTATAATAGAAAGACAAGTACCTAAATGCAATAAAATAAAAATTTGAATTAAGAAATTAAGGGGAAAGATTTTTTTTCCCTGAAAGTTTGGGCCAAAAACGTGGGTGTGGATTATATATGGGAGTACATTATACATGGCAAAATACAGTATACATGGGTCTTGTATACTTATCCATGACAGTAGAGGTGGTGTTTGGCTTGGCATCCTAGTAGGCAAGCTCAGTTAATTAAATCAAATAATTCCCTACCTCTTAAGTGTACTTTTCACCATATCCATTCTTTCCCCCTCTTCCAGAGGACTGTATACTTCTTCAATCCATCACATGGCTAACTCCAATAGTATTTTAGAGTTCATCTTTAAAGTCGTCTTTCCCAGGAGGTCTGTCTTGAAGTATTTCTTTACCCCTTTTTTTAATGACAACACACTGTCAGGGTGTCTACCATAGCACTTGACAGAGCATATTGTAACTTTCTGTTTAAGTATCTGTCTCTTGCCAGAGAAGGGAGCTCTTGAAGAGCAAGGATCTGGTGTTTGTATTTGCAGCCACTGGCATAAGCCCTTGACAGTATATTTGAATAATAATTAAAAAAAAAAAAAGTCTTTATCATTGTCGAGCTAAATCTGGAGATTTTGTTTTATTTTATTTGTGACTTCAAGTAAGTACCTTTGGAATATAAATGTATTTGTTCATTCATTCAATTGATTTCGATTGACTGATCTCTACGAGAATGTGCCAAACACAATAGATGTATTGCTGAAGAAGCCATGACATTTCTACGCTCATGTGTCTCAACATTTGGTGGGGATGCAGATTAATAAAAAGACAATTAGCAAGTAGTGAGACGAAGGTTTTGACTGGTGTAGTAGAGACTCTGACAGGATTATAAATGAGGACCAATTAATCCTGACTTGGGTTAGAAAAGGATCTCTGAAAAAAATAATTTCTAGACTAGGGATTATGTGATAATCTGTTTTCCTTGGGTGTTTTATGTATTAGCTTTGTATGCTCACACTGAGCAAATTGATCATCTATGCAATCATCGTTCAGGCTTCCAGAAAGTTTTACTTGATATAAAATGAGAATCAGAAAGAAGGAATGCGTCAACTATTATGTGAAACCAGACATTTGACTCTTTTTATGTAAATAATTTTGGTCCCTGTATTTGGAATTTTAAAATATTTACCCAATTCCCCACCCTACATTTTTAGTCGCTTACTTTCCATGCAAATATGCAAATGTGAGAATTTGATTACTTCCATTGTAATATAGTTATTTCCCCTATCAAGTATAACTGTCAAACCATGCTGTTTTAAATTTTGAAGGATAAGACTTCTCAGAACAACCATATCTGCATTACAATAGGGTACCCATTAAATATAAGATGATTCATTACTCTTTCAGTATCACCTTTACCTTTGAATTGTCACTAAAGCGTAGGTGTCACCGTGTGGTCTTCTGTGCCCAGGGTATTGGCATTTAAGAGATTTATCAGACATCTAAAATGAGGCAATGGCCAGAGGCATAAAAAAGGGTGAAGATCATAAACTTGAAGAATAAAATGAAAAGGTTCAATTCACAGCGTGTGAATAATTCACAAATACCAAATTGGTATTTGAAGGTTCTCCTCACACCACCCATTTTTTTCCTTTATTACGACCTTTTTTTTCCCCCCCTCAGTTCATTCTGTATATCTAACAGGAACCAAGTGAGTACATATTAAAGAAGAGATTTGATTTCCTCAGGCAAAAAAAAAAAAATACACATATATTATTAAAGTAAGGAATATCTGACAAGGTTAAGTCTATCTCCCCCTGCCATGCCTCTAGATCATTTTTATTTCTCTCTGGTCTCATTTAAGTGACAATGCTCTATTTGGTTTGCACCCTGGCTGAATATAGGAATCACAAGATATGGTAGGCATAATAATGGTCCCCAAAGATGTCTACGTCCTAATCCCTGAAACCTGAATATGACAGGAGGCGTAGTAAAGACAAAATAAGGTTGCAGATGGAACTAAGATTGCTAATTAGCTAACAATGAAAGAGGGAGATGATCCTGGAATATGTGGATGGACCCAGCATAATCACAAGAGCCCTGAAAAGCAGAAGAGTGATTCTGAAAAGGGAATCAGACTGACAGCAGCATAAGGAAGCCTTGGCCCGATTAACTGGCTTTGAAGTGGGCTATCAGTCAGGGGAAGCAAGTAGCCTCTAGAAACTGGAAGTGGCAAGGAAATAGATTTCCCTTAGAGACTCCAGAAAGGAATGCAGCCTTCTGACACCTTAATCTTAGCCCAGTGAGGTCCTTGTCAGATTTATGATCTACAGAACCGAAAGATAATAAATTTGTAAATTTGTGTTTTTTAAGCCACTAAGCTTTGTAGTGATTTGTCACAGAAACTTAATAAACCTGGGGACCTTTTAAAAATCCTGAAGCCCAGATCACACCCTACATCAATTACATTAAAATCTCTGGGGATGTGGGGGAAAGGATGAGATTCAAGCATCGGTCATTTTTGTTGGCTCCGTAGAAAATTCCAGAGTGCAGCCATATTTCAGAAGTGCTGCTCAAGTGTATTCACTGGGCTCCCCAAGGAAAACTACACGGCCTCAGAGTGACGTCGTCATTGATGGTAAGGCTAGGCCCATACGATGTCATGTCACTCCAAGTGTGGTTCTAGGAGCAGGGTATCAATAGACATCATCTTGGAATTTGTTCTGGGCCCCATCTGACTGAATCAGAATCTGCATTTTAATACCAAATCTAGGGGATTTTTGTATGCACATTCAATTTGAAGAAACACATAATGTGCACTAGCAGTTGCCTTCCTAATCTAAAATGTTTCTGCTACTTGAAATGATTTTTAAATCATAATCTAAATTAAAAAAAAAAATGGCATGTTCTCAAGGCTATGAGTTCCTTGAAGAAAGAAACTCTGTTTCCCTCATTTCTTCCTTTTCTTCCTTCTCTTCTCCTTTCTCATTCCCTCTTCCCTCCCCTTTCCTTCCCTCTTTCTTTCTCTCTCCCTCTTTGGGCTTATCCTTAGGGCCCAAGACACATCATTTTGAACTTGCTAACTGCCTGAATTAATAATAATTGTAACTGCAGCAACAATAAAAATAACTCACTGAAATATATGCTACTATGAAATAAAAATATAAATTAAAATGACAGAAAAAATACCACATTTTAATTTAGACTCAACAGTCTGTTCTTTTTTTAAATTTAATTTAATTTATTTTAATTTTTTTTTTTATCCCAGACTAATTTCTCTTAGAGTCTAGAAGTATAGTCAATATTTGTTGGCTTACTCATAAAACTCCTAAATTATTCCAAACCTCTCTCTTGGATTTTATTCCCATGAACCAACAGATGGAATTATCAGAAATATGTTGTTTACATCAAATTTAAGTTCCTTTAATTTGATCGTAAATTGTAAATGAACAATTTTTAAAATCCACACATTGTGAAAAGAAGTATCCTGTATTGGAAAAACTATATTTCCTACTAGTTATTTATTTTTCTCTTATCTGGGGTTGGAGAAACCAATGACAATGACAGAGTAAGATTTGAAGGTAGAAATACTGCCAACTGTGCTGCCATTCCCCATCGTATGCCCACAGAAGCATCACCAATCCCTCAGGATTCTCTCCTATGCTGAGCCCAAGACTGTTTTCTGAAAGCTGCGCAACACAGTACTTTAGATAGCACCTAAGTGCTAAGCTAAATTAAAACAACAAACAAACACTTAAAAAAATTTTTTTTACCTTAATTATTTCACTTAATCCCTGGAAAAAACAAAGGAGGTAGATGATATTATTTCCATTTTACAAATGAGGACCCTGAAGTCTAGAGAGCATTAGTAATTTATCCGAGGTCATGCTGTTAGCTGTAGGTGGAGATAGGATTTGAATTGGGGTTTGTCCGGTTCCAAGGCCCATGCTGTTCTAACCGTTTGCCTCAGTGGTGGCATGCTTTGTTGGCCATGGGAATAAGGGGAAGCCACATGTTAAAGGCCTTTCCCTTGAGAGGTCTTAGAAAGAACCCTAAGGGGGCCAACTAACCAAATGGTTCTCTCCCAAGTAGCCAAATGTCTATAACACTGTGCTGCATAAGTGCTACAAAGAAGATCACTTACACAACACATCCCCACTCTACAAATCTGTCACTGCAGACCATGGAGACATACTGCTGATGTGATGACACATGCTGAGAAACAAACCAAGGTGGTCTCAAATCACTAGCCTATTAGGCTGTCTTCCACTTACTTGCTGAAATCAAACAAGTAATTTCCAATTACACAGGGAATCTTCATGGCATGTTTACATATACTTTGCCACCTGCATAGAACTGCTTTTCTCACAGCATCCAGTATGACGAAGAGGCTAAAATGAATAAAATGAGGCATCATCCAAACAGTCTCCATCTAGCTGTTATTGTGGAGAAAGGGAAGGGGAAAATTTGGGAGGACAACCTGCCACACTTCATATGTGACTGTGGATACATGGTTTCTGCTTTGAGCTCATTAGCCAACACTGCTCCTCAAAGATAGGTCTGCCATCAGCTAGTTGGCAATGACTGCTGTCTCCCACCAAGGAGACAACTGAAATGCTATTTCTTTAGGAAATGGCAGGTAGGCTTGCTGTTATTACTTTCAGCCACTGGCTATTGGAAGTCACACCCCTGACTGTGTCTATGCGTATACAACATGCCACAGTACCTGATGAGACAGACTGATGCAGTCAGTCCAATATACCACTGTCTTTTTTACGATGTCCACAAACATGGAAAGCAAAGTTAAAGATCACTGCCAGTTGTGCAATAAGTAATTTAAAATAGTTTTATTGCAAGGACTGAACTTAAAATTCAAGAATGCCAATATGTGTATCAGCCCTTGGTTTGAACCCTGCCACCACCGGCTACCATTTTTGTGACATCGGGCAACTAACTCACTTAACAGCTCTGTACCTCAAACTTGCCTTCTGAAAAACAGAATAATACCTAAATTCCAGGGCTATTGTACAGAAAAAGGAAGTTAATGTGTGCCTAGTGCTTAGTATGCTGCTTGGAGCAGAGCAGACTTGCAGAAAACATTAACTTCCTTAGCACTTCCTTTTCTGAGTGTCAGAACTTGAAGTTATTTCTTTCACATCCTCAGCCGTATACACTTTGTGCTGTGTTTTTCAAAGTATTCAAGGTAATGTGTTTTCACTGGTACCTCATGGAATACATATTCCTATTTACACTTAAGGTTTAATGTACATAGAGCTATAGACGTAAACAAGAGATTTCTGGTGTCACGCATTATGGTGAAATATATTTCATTAAAAAAGTGACTAACTTCCACTGAATTCCTAGTATATGACACTTTCTGTGTAAAACGATAGGGAGAAAAAAAATAAGAAAAACCGCGCTCTTGAGACACCTAAAATCTAGCAGTAAAAATCATGTTAACTAAACCATATATCCCATAAAGTTGTAAGAAAAGGAATGTGGATGACAGAAGCATGATCAGGAAATGAATCATGGGGAAGGTAATATTTCAGATGAGCCTTGAATAGTAAATAGGATTTTAGTAGGAAAATAGGAGAGTGAGGGACACATTAGGCAAATCACCTGGAGAGAGAATATGAAGAATCCAGATTATCAACAATTAAGGATTTAATATTTTGACTGGCAGGAACTTAAGAAGTTATATAAAGCAGGAGAGTGACAGAAGTACATCAATAGAAATAACTGACACAGTAAAGACTAAAGACTGAACATTGCCAGTTGTACCCAATTTTCTATTCTGCTGAGACTAGTGTGCAGAGCTGCCAGATCTTTTCCTATTCATTTGTAAATGCATGTGGGTGTATATACGTTATAAATGCATTTCTATGCACATGGCTTGCATATGCAAACACGTATATAAGAGCCAGGACTCCTGCAACAGCAATGTAAGGAGCTCTCAAGAAACTCTTCCCAGAAAAACAAAAATTTTATTGTTGAAAATTATGTTTAAAAAATACAATCATTTAAAGTAAATGGAAACTGTCCTAAGAGCATACAGCCAAGAAACATTCACAAGAAAAAAAATCTACTAAATCTCAGTAGGAATAGTGCATCTTTAGTATTTGAATCATGACCCAGTTCCTTTCTCCTCTCATCCAGCCCAGCAGGATGAAAATTCCACTGCGGACTGGTATAGCCAAGAACACAGGGATCACCATCTTCCCTCTTCCTGCCCCAGCTCTGATCCATGGAGCTCTGCAGCTCTGTCTGAGTGGGTGGTGGCATTATTATTATTATTATTATTATTATTATTATTATTATTATTAGAACAGAGTGTGGAGAACTCCATGCCTAAGAGAATTATTGAAAACGATGGACATCTTAGCAAAGTGTAATGAAGGGAGGACGGAAGCTCCATGATACAAAGCATGAGGCAAAACAGCAGAGTAGCCAAAACTTTAAGAGAGAGAATGAGGAAAAGAGCTGTAGAAGAAGAGTGCTCCCGTACTCACAGTCAAAGCTGGAGTCAGGAAGGCTGTCTGTGCATGTGCACAAGGCTGCTCCTACCCAGAAGCGCTAGATGGGAACATGGGCGGAGCTGAAAGTATTCCCCAAGTCACACACAGTCCCATCAACACAACAGTATACACCTCATTGGCACAAACGGCATAAATTCAACTTCTGACCAGACCCTGGCTGACAAATAATCTTCTCTCACCCAAGCGTCACTCCTAGGAAGTCAGGTTGAAAAATAAATCATACCCACGACTGGCAGTCTGGAAAATTGTGCATGGCCAGTGCTCTCACCTCTAAGGATCTACTAGAGAGGTAACCACCAAGTACTAGTTCCAGGCTGAAGGAGGGTCAAAAGAATGTCAATACCCTGAACAGTGGTAGTAGCCTACAAATTACATAAATATTTACTAATATAGGGTAAATTTCTTAGTGGCTAAGGGAATTTAAGCATCATCTGTGACTAATAAATGGCTTACGTTGATCATGCTTGAACTCTAAGTAGTCTAACCCAAAGATTAAACAAAGAAAAAACATCTGAGCAGAAACATCAGAGGCTGCACATTGCAGGGTAAATAGACTTCACAGAATTTGTGGGTAAACATATTTAAACTATGACCAAATAGCAACAATAACCCTCCCTTCTGTAGGGGATGTACATCCAGAGTTGCTACAATACATTGTCTACAAGGTACAGTTTTCGGTAAAAAAGCTAAGAGACAAACAAAGAACGTGTACATGACCCATACACAGGGAATAAGAGTAGAAACTAATGCTGAAGGGGTCCATGTTATAAATATGTTCCAAGAACTAAAGGAACTATGCTTAAAGAGTTGAAGTAAATATAGATGCAAAAATTCTAAAAATAAACAAACAAATTAATTAATTAATCCAGTAGCATATAAAACTGGTTATATATCAAGATCAAGTAGGATTTATTTCAAGAATGTACGGTTAATTTAATATCAAGAGTCAATTAATAGTAATATAATATACTATGTCAATTGAATAAAGGAGAAAAGCTATATGATTATCTCAGTAAATGCAGACAACCTACTAAAAAAATACAGTATCCCCTCATGATGATAATATATTTCTATATTATATATAGAAAATATATTCTATAAATACACATATATTACATATATATTACACATAAAAAGATGTTAAACATCAAGTATGTATAAGAATGTGGAGAAATAACATTTAATTCATTGCTGGTTGAAATGTAAAATGGTGCTGCCACTTTGGAAGACAGTTTGCTAGTTTCTCAAATTATTAAATACAGAGTTACCGTATCATCAAGCAATTTCACTCTGAGGTATATAATCAAAAAGAATTAATCACTAGTCCAAACAGAACCTGTATACAAGTTTTCATAGCAGTTTTATTAATAATAGCCAAAAATAACCCATATATCCACAAATTGATGAATGGATAAAGAGTTGCATATCTATGCAATTTAAAATTAATTATAAATAAAACAAATGTGGAACTTAATTATCCTACAACATGAATGAACCCTAAAACTATAGTGAATGAAAGAAGCCACAAAAGGCTCCAGATTACCTAACTCTATTTACATGAAATATCTAGAAAAAAGCAAATCCATAGAAACAGAAAGTAGATTAGTAGTTGCCTTGAGCTGGATAGGTATTTGGAACGAGGAAGGGCTTATGGATATGGCTGTTAATGACTACGGAGTTCATTTAGAAAAGACAAAATGTTAGGATGTGGTGATGGTTGCACAATCCTGTGAATATACTAAAACAAAATTTTATAATTTGGGTGTATCTTACGGTATTTTAATATCTCAGTAATCTGTTTATAAGATAACATAATACCAGATATATGTTTCTAAATGTGTATTTTTATGCATTTTACTTATCTATATTTCATACATATGCAAATAAATGATAATATATCTGTGCATATGACACGCTCATAAATGTATGTATTCATATAACTTCTATCCATTTTATAAATTTCACACATCTGAAGGTTATTTTAATATAAATAGCATTATGGTGTAGCATATTATTGTGAAACTTACTTTAAAACATAATAATCATATTCTACTTCCCCATCGAGAACATTCACTTCTATTTCATTTACTTTTTTGGCACTGTACTGCTACATATTACTGATTTACCATAACTTATTGAACTATTCTTTTATTGGTGAACATTTAGTTGCTGTTTGTTTTTTACCAAAAAATATTATAATGAACATTTTTGTTCTTATAGATGCAAATCTATGTATTAAAAATATTCCCAGAAATGGAATCTTTGGGTGAAAGATGCATATATTTAGTTTTGATAACTGCTGTCAAAATACTTTCCAAAGACTCTATAGACAACCTATATTTCCAATAATACTAAAATTGGAGCATAGTACTTAAAAGAAAGTAAATTGCGACTAAAGAATTTGGATTTATATTTAAGTTCTACCACTGTTAAGCTGGGTGACTCAGAGGTTTTGATCTCCTGAGTTTCATAAAGTGTTAGAGTTAACAATATGAAGTCCAATTCCTTGTAAATATTCAATTTAAGAATTTAAGTTTTATATCATTTTTAATTGATCATGATGAAGTTTCCTATTTCCCCACATTTTACCAATGGGAGATAAGATCATTTGATTTAGTTTTTCCATTTCATTGGTGAAAATTAAAAAAAAAATAACAATAATAAAACAATCATTTTTAGATAGTGGATCCTGGAGTCAGAATACCCGAATATCCATCACTACCAAGCTGGGTGAACTTGGTTAGACTACATATTTGTGTGGCAATCTCCTCATCTTTAAAATGAGGATACAATTTTATGGGGTTTACATGAGGAGCATATGAGTTAATAAAGTGCTCCTAACACAGAATTAATAAGCAATTAGTAATTTTTATTTATTTTATTAACATTTCCCTGATCACTTTCACCACCCGAGAGATTAAATATTTTTATGGGCCAGTTTGCTTCTTTAATGATATGCTGATTCATAAACAGGTCCAAATAGTCTGTGATTTTTACTATTTTCCTCTTATGAATATCAACACTCTTCTTCTTATTAAGTGTAGCAAATATTTTCTCCTGACAATTCACTTGTTTCTTCACTTTGTTTAATTTTATTCCATTTCTTACTCTCCTCCCCACACTTGCTTTGCTTCAAACACCTGGCCTCCTACATGTTCTTTGAACATATAGATTTTGTATTAACTGTTCCGTTTGCCAGGAATGCTTTTCCCCAGATGCTCACCTTCCTCAAGTCTTTGCTCAGATGCTCATGTCACCTGTTACTGAAGCCTACACTAACCACTCTGCGTGGTTTCAACACACTCCTACTCCTGCCAAATCCAAGCCAGATCACCCTTCCTTTACTCTTATTTTTTCATAGCACTTAGAATCTCCTAACAGACCATATTTTTCTTTCTTGCTTATTTTCTGTCTTTTCCACTAAAATTTAAAATTCATGAGAACAGATACTTTTGTCTATTTTGTTTCCTAGGTATCACCAGAACCTAAACCAGTGCTTTGTACTTATTTGGCATCTAAAAACATTTGCCAAGTTGAATCATTTAGTTCTACTTCTTCCAATAAGTTTGCATGTTTTGTATCATCAAATTTAAAGAAAGATGCCTTAATACATACAAAATACATACAAATATCTTTATCTTATTTTGGTAAGGTCTGCCTACCCTAAGATCAAGCAAATATCAAATATCCTCCTATATATTCTCATTGTACTTCCATACTAATTATTCCTGTTGATATACACTTATAGTCTGGCTTCATCTAGAGTATAATTTGGCCAAGGAAGGACATCAAACAGATTTTTTCATTTGGAAAACTAGTCCTAACGCTAATTATCCAACAGTGCATTCTTTACCCTCTGATATCAGCATGACATTCATCAGATGCTCAATCTCATTTGTGTAGATTTCTGAACTCTATTCTTTCTCACACTACAATAAATTTATTTAAATTAATTTTACATGTAAAATTGTCATAAATTTATAGATGTATTTGGGGACAATTGCCTCACTTTTACTAGTTGAGTCTATTGATTTCTAGGAAAATCAATCCCCAAAATTTGGTCTGTTTGCCCCTTCTAAAACTTCTATTCGCTGATATTGAAACTCTTGGTCTATATTCTATATCACATCAACTTTCTATTTATCCAACTTATCCTTTATGTATTCGATATTCTGTGAGATTTCTTCTACTTAATCATTCAAGTTTGTCTTCTGTTTGGTTCCAATCACACAAAACTTGTACTGATTTGTTTTTTTAACATTTCGTATTTCTTATATACAGAGCTCATAAGCATACATGTAGAATTTAAAGAACATTTTAACACTTGTGATAATTCCATCCAGAAGAAGAAATGGAACATTTCTTCATGCACTTTAAAATTTGAAATTATTCAAAAAATTGTTTCTGAAATAATTTTACTACTGTATTTTCTGATGTGTGATGTTAAACTCATCCATTTTTTAAAATTTTATTTATTTGATTTCAATTCTAGAAGTCCTATTTGACACTTCTTAAAATGTGCTAGGTCATTTTTATGGCGTCTTGTCCCACACACACACTTTTCAGTCTTTCATCCATTTTTTTAAACATAAAAAAAAGCATAATTTTATAATAGGTGTTTTGATCATTCCAACATCTGAAGTCTGAGAGTCTGTTATCTCCATGTGTTATTATGACAGGTAAAATAATGGACTCTCCAAAATATCCACATCTCCTTCCCTAAAACTTGTGAATATGTGTCTTACATACATGACAAAAGGATCTTTACAGATGTGATTGAATTAAGAGTTTTGTGATGGGAGATTAGCCTGGATTATCTTGGTAGGCCCAATGTAACCATAAAGGGTACTTCTATCAGGAAGGCAGTATGGTCAGAGTCAGAGGAGAAGGTATGATGTAGGGAGCAGAGACTGAGTGACATGCTCTAATGAACACAGGCAGCCTCTAGTAGCTGGAAAAGACAAGGAAACGGATTTTCCACTAGAACCCCCTGAAGACATACACCCTTGTTGACTCCTTCATTTTTAGAATTCTTGACCTCTAAAACTGTAAGTGAATACATAAATGTATGTGGTTTTAAGCCACTAAGCTTTTGGCAATTAGCAACAAGAGGACACGACTACAGTTATTTTGGTAATTTCTTACTTATGGTATATTTTTCCTATGTGTTTTGTTATTTTTCATTGTGTTTTCCCTACATGTAGCTTTTTCCCTAGAAATCATTTGTGAAACTTCTTCATGGCCTAAGTTAAAGGAGTTCTTCTGCAGAGCATTTTTTTTTTCTATGAGGGCCTGGATGTATCACCAAACCCACTCTACTGTAAAACATTTTCATGGAGTGAGTATATTTTTGGACCACCAAGCATATTGCCTTGCTTATACTTTTGTACCTTCTCTGTTTTATACTATATTTTTTTCTCCCATGTCTTGTTTTATGTCTTCATATCTTTAGTTGTTTGTAAAAAAACAAAGCATCAGTACAGCAAGGGTTTGAAGGAAGTAGTTTGAAGTCATCGTCAACAAAGAAATGGTAGCTACATATTGGATAGGTTTTATAGATACCTGAGACGATTACATTATCACTAAGCAAATGTCATAGAATGGCAGTATTTTGCTTTCTGGAAAATAAAGATGTGCAGTGGATTCCGTATGCATATTTTTTTCTAAAAGCAGATGTTAGCATGACTTGCAGTTTTTCCAGGTTTAATGACTATAAACTTTATCAGGAATTCTCGACCAAAGATAGTTGCTTTCCCTCTACCACCAGTGCAGCAGCAAGATGCCATAAAGAAATCAAGCCAGGGTATGGTAATTATGCTATGGGTATACTGGTACCCTAAAGGACATTCATTAGTTAGCATTACTAAATTTTATTATTTACTATTAGTAAATGGGTATATAGTCCTGTAAAATAAGTGCTCCTAGATATTTAAGAGAAATGCCATTTACTAAATAACTATTTGACTTCCCTGGCATAGAATAATTGAATTATATATGTACACTACTTATTTAATAATAGTTATTTTTTAACTCTATATAATTAAATGTCTGAAGTTATGCACGTAGAAACTAGAGTAGTCAATGTTCAAAATAGATCAGTTTGACACCAATGTATGAGACTCTTCAAAAAGATAACCTCCTATCACTTTGATTGGTCCATCTGAAATGTACATATGTTTGTGATATGGCCTAGGTAAATAATCAAGCCATCTTAAATAAGTTGGTTAAGATCCATCAAGACTTTTCTCATTACTTAATTAATTACTGAATTACTTAATTAATTCAGTCAAAAAATACTAAGTATCAGGCACTGACTTAAGTGCTCAAGCTATGTCAATAAACACATATGACAAAGATCTTTTACCTCCTGGAACTTACAAGTGAATTGTCTAACAAGTAAATTGTTGTAAGGACATGATATAGAAAAGTGGTAAGTGTCATGGCAGAAAAGAGATAAGGAATATGATATGGTAGATCAGGAGTGGTGGAGTGTTGCAATTTTTAACAGGATAGTTAAGATGGGCTTTCTGAGAAAATGCTATTTGAACAGAAACGTCAAAGAATCATGGGCTTATCCATGTGGATATCTGCTGGAAGAGCATGCTATGCAGATGGAACAGAAAATGCAAACACCCTGAGACAGAAGCAGGTCTGGCATAATTGGACAACAGCAAAAAAAGTTATGTGTCTTGGAGTAGAACATGATCTGTCCCTAGTATTCTACTGAATAGTAGGAGTTGAGATCAGAAGGAGATTAGAGGGACAGATCTTGAAGGACCTTGTGGGCCACTGTGTCAATGTGGACTGTTCTATGAATGAAATGGGGAGCCAACGGATAATTTTAGTTGATCATGGACTTCAATCTAACTTTTATTTTAAAAGCTTCACACTAGCTGTTGAGTAGAGAAGAAACAATAGTTAGGAAAGGGTAGAAACATGCAGACTAGTAAGCAGGCACTGTATTACCCAGCAAGAGACAATGATGGCTTGGATCCATGTGGAAGCAGGTCCGGTAATAGAAAAACAGACCAGAATGGGACTCATTTCTTAGAAGGTGAATGCTTCGAGGTTCCAGTATATTGGGATATGGGACAGAACTCTGTCAAATCAATTGTGTGTGAAACCCCTTCTGCCTGTGAGGTCAGCTCTGTAACACTGACACTGCTGGAACAAGAGCTGTGCCCTTACTAGGCAGAACAATTCTGAATGTGGCATATGAAGTCATCAAGGACATCAATTTAATCAAACTCTAGATTATAAAATTGACCTTCTGACCTCCCAAATAAATACTTTTAACTGAACACAAAGACCAGTCTCTTCAATACCAAAAATAGATAACTGAACTTTTAATGCACCTCTAGTTACGAGTTTTAAAATAAACGAGACAATGTTTGCTTTGGTTTCCATAGTAGTTATGGTTAAATGCTAAAAGTGCAGGAAGAAGGGAGAAAGCAGAGCAAGGTTAATGATTTTCAGAAATAATAGTCCTATTTTCTAGATTTGATTCAAAGTGGGAATATAGAGAAGAGTGATTGGGCATGGTGACCTCAACATGACTTAAAATTTAGAAAGCAAGAGGAGTATTGATCTTTTCACCTTCTATCAAAAACTAGAAAGGGATTTCTTATTATTCTGCTTGTTGAGTAAATACTATGGTAGAAAGGTAAGAAAATGGGGTGTCACTGAAAAGCAAAGCAAGGAAAGGCTGTTCAGCCACAGTAAAGTCTCAGTTATACCTCCGCCAACTGTGAATTGGTCATGGATTCCGGTATCCGTCAGACATGGAGTCAATTACAGCCTCTACCTCTTGTTTAGCTATGCATGTCACCTAGGGAAAGTTAAGTAATCTCAACCTTTTTGAGGCTCATTTTTTTTTAACATATAAAATCAGTGACAACCACTTAAAATTGTTTGGAGAATTATACAACGGGAAGCACATAGCACGGTGCCTACCGTAGAGTGCGTATTTTTAAAAAGGAGCTACTGTTATTGAATTTTGTGTAGTAAATAAAAGTCAATGCAGTGAGGAAAGAGCCATCAAATCGGTCACATGGAATCTTGATAATAAACCACGATGTCTGAATTCTCATCTTTTTATGTAGTCAGTGAAAGTGTGTGCAAAGACAATGGAATTTGCTAGTTGTCTCGTACCAAAAACTAGGCCTGGAACATGCAGGCTCGGGAATTGAGTTACTATTCCGATTTATTAATTAAAGTAGAGTTTTGATATACATTGTTTTGTGACAATATATTAATGAAACCTAGTAAATACTGTATGAATGAATACATGAATGAATGAATGAATGAATGAATGAATAACAGATGTATGTATGTATGAATGAATGCATGAATGAATGGTAGCAATAAGTAATTGTAGAACGTATAAATGAGCTGCGCTCATTCTTAGTCCATAAATCCCAGGGCAGGGGGAGGGAAATTTACTTATTAATTTCATATAGAAAAAAAAATTTCTATTTGAATAATGACTCAACCTAATTTCACATGATATTCTGAATGTCACCCAAAATCAGATAAAAGTCTCATGATTATGATTATCATTTCATCTTCCTTCACTAGCTATTATTCACTCTTATTTTGTACATCTATTAAAGTAACATTACATAAAATTGGGTCTTGCTGTCCTCTATGCTCCCTTACAAAAAAGGTAACTAAGACAACCCACAGTGTACATTGTGTATGTTTTCTGGAACAGAAAAACTGATGCCTAAAGTGGGAAACTGAACAGTTGGTATCTAGTTAGGAGGGGCCTCTTTTCCATTTGCAACAATAACTTGATGAGGTTGCTATTATTTTCTACCTCAACTTGTGATTATTAAAGTGATTTGAAAAAGCAATGGAGAGGAGAATATGTTGGCAATCAGGCTAAATGGGCTCTGCACTTTAATTCTCTGACGAAAGGGCAACGCAGTGAGAAAGGCTCTTTTGTTGGTCCATGCCAAAATAGACGTACTCAGAATGCAATTCTGAAAAAGCCTCCTCTGTACTTTACTTAGACCCTGTCCCTCCCCCCAGGTGACTGCTCGACACTGAGCTGGGCACTGTGAAGGTAGAGGAAGCACAAGATGCCACCTTTGGAATACTGGTGATAAAAGAGTGGCACATGAGAATAACGGTAATGAACTAGAATGACAAGAATGGTAGGGTAGTGTTCACAGTACCAACGGTAAATTCTACGGAAGTCATAGAACTAAACACCGCCTCAAAATGTCAGGGAAGGCTTTACAGACGGACTGGAGCTTCAGTTTGAGTCTTGAAGGACAGGACAGTTGTGTACATTTGAACGAGAAAGAGAAGCTAGGCTTGGAGTGAGACAAACCTAATTTAACACTCTGCTCTGCTAATTACAAGCTGCATGACCCCCAGAAAATGAATAACCACCAGGTTACTTCACTGTATGTTGGAATTACACTAGAATCTCTCATGGAAGTTTCTTGTGAGATTTCAAGAAGATGATGTATGTAAAGTGCTTCATACAGGGCCTATCCCATAGCAAGTTTTCAGTAAATGGTGGAAATTGTTTTTGTTCTTTTTATCCAAAGTATTATTATCAGTTAAATTGGTACAACAACACTGACCTCAGAGGATTCTTGTCCTAATATGGTAACTAGTTACTAGGAATTTAATACAAAATATGTGCCTATGGATTTGTAGATGGGATTAAGGTAGGTATGTTCATGAAACAGTGGACACAAAAGCTTATGAAAGCAAAGCATAGATGGTGAATTCAAGTTCAATGGAACAAAAAAGAAAAAAATGTTTGGTACTGGATGATGGTTAAATGCTGAGATGGGAAGCCTAAAGGCCTTTTGCTTTACTATTAGATCAGCAAAGTGTTTAAACATTTGAAGCAATTATATTACAATAATATAATGGTCTCCACATGAAGTGTAGACAAAGATTCTGAAATACAAGGTTGAACACCAGAGTGTAATGGGGACATTATTTCCTTTGGGTAAGATTAATTTTTCTTGAATGAAAACACCCAGTGGTTTTGGTTTCTCAATTTGACATTTCTAGTGGAATAATTTATGTAATACAGGCAGATAGCACGGAGCACCTAAGGAGCTAAAACAAATTTGAGTCTCAAATGAGAAACGTTGGAGTGTTGACAGTAACAAGATAGTTCTTTGGAAATGGAGCAGGTCTCATTATTTTTCCACATTGATCAATGAGGGACTTGGCTGAAAGGGGTGGTTAAGCGGCTGAAGTTTTAGTTTTGACTTCCTTCACCTCTATTGAGACAATTATTGCCAGGGTCAGTCAGTCTTTCCAAATCTACAGATAAAAATCCATGCAGCTCTTTGCATAAGGTATTGTTAGAATAAATCTCAAATACCACAAGTCTGTCAGCTCTATAACGGCATTAAAATAGTCCATGGTAAAATTGTCTTGTGGTTTTAGTTTCAACTTTTTTTTTTTTTTTTTAACTTTCCTGGGCTTAAAGTCACTTGGAATTAAAATAAATAATTTGGAAAACACTTTTGCAAATTACATATTTTGAGATACATGTTATTAATAAGGTTTGCATTCTATGTAGTTGAGCTAAAATAATGTAAATATTATTTAAATAGAAATAAATCTTGACATTCAAGTTCAATTTTCAATTGTATAATAACTTTGCATTCCTTTATCATATTTAACATCTTAAAATGATTGATATCAATGAATTAGAACAATTGAAAAATGCAGTTCTAAGAGTATACTGAATATGTAATATAATCTTTCTTCAAACCAAGATGTTTAATTTCAAATAGAGAAAAAACATTTTTGTAGACATTTCTGATTGTTCTGATTTGGACTAAAGCAGGATTTGGTTCTAACAAGAGTGGCTAAGATTAGACATACTTACCACAGGTATCTTTACCCCACTGGAAGCAGACATCGATATTTAATCATGGAACACTTAATTCTGTTGAGTCTGGATCCAGCCACAGAATATGTTTCAAGCCAGCACTCAAATCAGTCCCAGCAATTCATCCCTTAACACCTATGGCCATTCCCTGCCTTTGCAAAAACAATTTTTAAATCAGAGTAGAGGAAAACACAAATGGTCACTATAGGAGTGTTTAAGTATTCATAATTCTGAACAAATGAACAAAATCAAGTTGAATATCACACATTACTTCATATCAGGTTTGGACATTTGCTTTTATGAAGATCACCTCCCAAATGCCTATCATGATTAAGCATGCACTATCACTTCTCTGTAAAGATGGGTTGACGTGACTCCATGTTGTTTTTTGATACCCATTATCAACAACTCAGTGTGCACCTAAACAGTCTCTGAAGAAAAACAAAAGACATGCTCATTTGCTGTTTCTGGGACAAATCAATACAATGCTAAAACTGCTGTGCGTCTTTAGGGGAAAATCTGAAATACTACATACATACATTTCAAAGAGCACATGCTTCTGAATGAATATTTATCCTGCATCTCTCACAGCATCCTGTGGGCATTCAAATACAGATTGAAAGAGACTTCAGAGGGAACCACCCATGCCTAGAAACAACTGAGAATCATTATCTCTTGCATAAAATGAATTTAAAAGAAAAACAGGATGTTATTTTTTCAGAATGGTTCTAGGTTCACAGCAAAATAGAGAGGATGGTACAGAGATTTCCCATAAAACCCCTGCCTCCACACATGCACAGACTCCCCAAGTATCAACATCCCCCACCAGAGTGGGACATTTGTACCATAGATGAACCCACATTGACAAATCAAAATAACCCCAAATCCATAGTTTACATTAGGGTTCACTCTTGGTTCACTGTATAGGTTTGAACAAATGTATAATGAGGTACATTATTATAGTACCTTAAAGAGTATTTTATGCCCTTTATAGGCTCATTTTGTAAGAGGCTGTAAAAGGTAAGTATTATAATACATAGAGGAAGGCAAAAACAACATAATAACTCTTCTCTGCCCAGGAATTATTCTCTACCCTTGAAAAATACCATGTGAATATGGTGGACTCAGTGGAGACGCTGGTGATGAGATATATGTGGAAGTAGATTCTCTTTGAACTTCCTGTACTATCTTATGCAGTAGGAGGACCTCAGAATCTCTTTATATTGCAAGATAAATAAAAATGATGAGAACATGACAGATCAAAAGGGCCAAGCCTGGGAAATGAGAATTGATTGCCAAAAATGTTATATTCATATAATGGAATACTTTTTAGCAATTACAAAGAATGAACTACTGATAATAAATGCTGGGTTAAGAGTCTATAGATGTCCATTTGATCAAGATAGTTAAATGATCAGATCTTCTATTTATCTTTACAGTTTGTTTGTTTGCTTTACCTATAAGTAACTGAGAATGATATAGTAAAACAGCTCATCACAATTCTCAGTTTTTCAACTCTTCCTGTAGTTTTATCGACTATCTTTTGTGTGTGTATTTTTGAAGCTATTTATTAGGTTCAAACAAGATAAAGTTATACCTCCCTTGAGACTTGCACCATTATCAGGCTATGACGACCTGTATTTCTAATGATACTTTTTTTCCAGATAAATTTTCATCTTTTTGATATTAATACAGCTTTTCAAACTTTATTTTACCATTTTCTGTGTGATATTTCTTCTCCATCCTTGTACATTCAATATTCTGTTCTTATGTTTTAAATAAATCTCTTACAAACAACATAGAGTATGATGTTGGTCCAGTGTGATAATTTTGTCATTTAGCTAATCAATTTATTCACAACTGTTGCAGTTACAGGTGAGCTGATTTGTTTTTAATATAGTTTGTGGGTTTGTTGTTGCTGCTTTTGTTCAATTGTGTCTACATTTCCCCTGAATTCTTGTCCTCTTTTCAATAGATTACAATGTTAATTGGTTCCCATATTTATCCTCTATTAACTGAAAAGCTTTAAAATATGTTTTTTAAATGTTTAACTTCAAAGCTTTTATAGGTACAGTTCACAAATTCTGAAGTTAATCAGTATCTTTATCTTCCATACAAATGACACACACTTTAAATGTTTTAACTCTATTTGTCTCTATGCCAACTTATACGGTTCTTTTGCCCAATATTTTAGTGACTTTATTTTGTCTCACTACAAATTAAGCATTGTAAGTATTTTTTCATCAAACGACTATTTGCTCATATTTGTCCCATGTTCACTGACTTTTATGTACATTTTCCTCCTTCCAATTCTGACTTTCATTCTTAGTGTTACTCCCCAGCTGCCTGAAGGTTTCTTTAATGATGATCTAGTCCTGTTAAACATTCTCAATTTGTGTTCAAG
This sequence comes from Rhinolophus ferrumequinum, assembly GCF_004115265.2. Classification (NCBI taxonomy): domain Eukaryota; kingdom Metazoa; phylum Chordata; class Mammalia; order Chiroptera; family Rhinolophidae; genus Rhinolophus; species Rhinolophus ferrumequinum. The sequence continues at coordinate 31,090,538 of NC_046307.1, forward strand.
AAATAATGTCTTTAGTTCATCTTATTCTTGAAAGATATCTAGTTACACAATTCTAGACTGACCAGTAATCAATTTAAGAATTGATTATTTCAGCATTTAACTGTTTCCATTACATTCAGTTAGAGACTGAGACTGCTATACTGATAGAAATACAGTTATTGAATATATTTCATATTATAATTTGTTTTGGCCCAGTTTTTCTGGAATAAGTTTTATAATTATGGTTAGGTAAAGGCTAAATAATTTTGTTTCAGTTTTTATTTTAATATTTAATGGTTTAATGTTATTAAATACATATCTTCTGACTTGCAGTCCCTAAAAATCTGCTTATAACTTTGATCTATTTGTTAAAACATGTTTAAGGAGCCAAAGTATCTTAAAAACTTAGAACATGTGTCATTCCATGCACAATAGAAACAGCTTCAGTAGAAATAGCTGTGGAGAGAAGAAATGGGAATCACATATTTATGGAATTATTTCTTAAGCTAGATGCAATGCTACATGCTTTACATATAAAACCTCACAGACAACAAATATGTGAGATTGATATTAGGTTTGTGCAAAACTAACTGCGGTTTAAAAGGTTAAAAACTGCAAAAACTGCAATTACTTTTGCACCAACCTAATATTATCATTCCTGTTTTATAGATGAGGAATATGAAATTCTAAAACTGAGATTTATTTTATTTTCCGTCTGTGTTATGATAAGACTTTCTGTGAATCCTTTGAAAGGAAGTTCATTGTCTAGTTCATCTTTCTATCTCCAGTACCGAAAACTGAAGACAAGAGTTCTGATGCTTCCTTCTAAACCAGGCCAGGAAAAAAGAATACCCCTTGGAGACCATAGTGCATGGGTTAGCTCCTTATACAAAATATAGTCTCACTTAATATTAAGGCATTAAATAAATTAATAGACAAAAGTGCCCTTCTGCAGTTTTTTTTTCCTTCAGAATTCTCTGTTGTGATGTAAAAATAAACTATCCCTAACCCAAAATATGTTTACCATAAATGCACATTGAATATTACTAATTTTGTATGTTATTCCTCTATTTAGAATTCCCGTTTTTATAGATGAAAAGAGTAAAAGGTCATGCCTCTATAGAAGTCCTAGCCTCAGCAATCAGATAAGAAAAAGAAATAAAAGTTTTCAGATTGGAAAGGAAGCAGTAAAACTGTCATTATTTATAGATAACCGTGCTATTCTATATAGAGAACCCCAAATGTTCCACAAAAAAACTATTAAAACTGATAAATAAATAAAGTAGCAGGATACAAATTAATATTCAGAAATCAGTTTCATTTTTATACACCAATAATGAATTATCAGAAAGAGAAATTTAAAAAAAAAATCATTTACAATTGCATCTAAATAAATAAATAAATAAATAAATAAAATACCTAGGAATAAATTTAACCAAGGAGGTAAAAGATCTACACTTGGAAAATTACAAGACATTGAAGAAAGAAATTAAAGAAGATAAAAATAAATGGAAATATATACCATGCTCATGGATAGGAAGAACTAACATCACTAAAATGTCTGTACTACCCAAAGCCATCTACAGATTTAATGCAATCCTTATCAAAACACCAATGGCCTTTTCCACAGAACTAGAACAAATAATCCTTAAATTTATATGGGACCATAAAATATCCTGAATAGTCACAACAATCTTGAGAAAGAAGAACAAAGTTGGGGTACCACACTACCTGATATCAAACTATACTACAAGGCTATACTAATCCAAACAGCATTGTACTGGTATAAAAACAGACAAATAGATCAATGGAAGAGAATAGAGTGCCCAGAAATAAACCCATGCCTATATGGTCATTTAATCTATGACAAAGGAGGGAAGAATATACACTGGGCTAAAGATAGTCCAGTCAATAAATAGTGTTGGAAAATATGGACAGATACATGCAAAAAAATAAAACTGGACCACTTTCTTACACCATATACAACTATAAACTCAAAAAGGATTAAAGACTTGAATGTAAGACCAGCAACCATAAAACTCCTAGGAGAGAACATAGGCAGTAAACTCTTTGACATTGCTCTTAGCAATATTTTTTATAATATATCTCCTTGGGCAAGGGAAACAAAAGAAGAAATAAAAAAATGGGACTACATCAAACTAAAAAGTTTTGTACAGCAAAGGAAACCATAAACAAAACAAAACGACAGCCTACTGAATGGGAGAAGATATTTGCCAATGATACATCTGCTAGGAGGTCAATGTCCAAAATTTATAAAGAACTCATACAACTCAACACCAAAACAAACAAACAAACAATCCAATTAAAAAATGGGCAGAGGACTTGAATAAACATTTCTCCAAAGAGGACATATAGATGGCTAACATGACATATGAAAAGATGCTCAACATCATTAATCATCAGGGAAATGCAAATTAACACTACAATGAGATATCACCTCACATCTGTCAGAATGGCCATCATCAATAAATCAACAAACAAGTACTGGTGAGGATGTGGAGAAAAAGGGAATCCTTGTCAATGTTAATGGGATTGCAAATTGGTGCAGCCACTATGGAAAATAGTATGGAGTCCTCAAAAATTAAAAACAGAGCTGCATATAATCCAACAATTCCACTTGTGGGTATTTGTCTGAAGAAAATTAAAATACTAATTAAAAAAATACATATGCACCCTTATGTTAATTGTAGCACTATTTACAACGGTCAAGCTATGAAAGCAACCTAAGTGCCCATCAATAGACAACTGGATTAAAAAAAATGTGGTACATATATACAATAGAATATTAGTCAGCTATATATATATATAAAATCTTACCATTTGCAACAACAGGGACGCGCCTAGAGGGTATTATGCTAAGCGAAAGAAGCCAGACAGAAAAATACAAATGCTATATTATCTCACTTATATGTGGAATCTAAATAACAAAACAAACAAAAAAAAAAACAGAAACAGAGTCATAAATACAGAGAACAAACTGATGGTTGCCAGATGGGAGGGGGGTTGGGGGGCTGGAAGAAAAAGGGGAAGGGATTAAGAAGTACAAATGGGTAGTTACAAAATAGTCATGGGATGTAAAGTACAGCATAAGGAATAGAGTGAATAATATTCTAACAACAAAGTGTAGTGCCAGGTGGATACTAATCGGGGGATCACTTCATAAATCATATAAATGTCTAACCACTATGCTGTACACCTGAAACTACTATAAAACAATATTGAAAAGTAAATAAATAAAAGTCATGCCTTCTTAAACATGAAATTTTAGGCATCAGGAAAAGGGCAGTGGGTAGAAACTTTCAGGAGATTGTTTGTGCTACCCAAATCACACCACGCAGATCACCATTTAATTTGCCTAAGCATTAGGTTAGCTCTCCTCTACATTCAAAATATGTCTGCCATCAAAAATCAACAATATTTAAACTTAAGAAATGCCCAAAACTTGAAGGAAACATGAGCCAAATTAAATGAATACAGCTGCCAGGTGGAAGAGAACCATTGTTCATTCTTTGATTACCAAATAGAAATTGGCACAGAGTAAGTTTTTAATACACATTTATTGAATAGTGAATGACTGAAGAAATGAATGACACAAATGGGTAAAAATCCTATTTCATAGAACCAAATCATTTCCGACACATCAGATAACATCATAAAATCTAACTTTCAAGTATTGTTTGAGGAGTGGAATTCTCAAGTGGAAGCTTAATTTGTAAAAGAGATCAATATAATGTTCCACCTTCTCTCCCAGGTTACCCCTGTGTCTTCTATCCTCTATTTTTGGAGAGAAAGAATCTGACCTCAAGAGAAAGTATTGCCTATGACCAAACACAATGACCAGCAGGTAAATTGCCTGAACCCTGCTCTTCTCACCCTGGTCCAGTGTTTTTGCCCTTTCACCTCAGCCAGTGTCTCCCTGGTAGGACTGGAACCCTCCAGGGCACTTTAGTCTGAGTGGCTCTTCACTATTAAAGTAGCACTGCAAGTGACTTCAAGAAACTTTAAAGCCTCCTGGATATAATGACTTCCCTTCATTCTTTTCATTCTCAGCTAGAATAATACCTTTAAAAAAAAGTCTCCAGGCCTAAGGCCCAGCAAAAGCCCCTTATAAACAAGGATATGGAAGGAGGTGAAGAATGATTTTTTTTTCCGCTTTTTTTTCTGTATAAACTCTAGGATTAGAGGTATTTGCTGTTCAGTTTAAGACATTCAAATAGTCTGGGCTTGACCTATTTTGAAATATTAAAGATAAAGAAAAATTCTTTCAGAAAAGACCACAGAAATTGCAGTAAAGAGCATATATTCTTTAATAAGTTTTCTTCTCCTAAACCATCATTTCCCTACCTCCATCTCAAAGATATGAATTGTTATGGGATTGTGTTTAGAGAGATGAAGTAGATTTGAGGACACTTGAGATATAACTGTAATTTCAGGGTTTATAAAATATTGCAAACACATTTCTTTTGAGTTAAACGAAGACCTGGATTTCGTTTGGCTTCAATGACATAGAGTACACCATATGAGCAATAAAAACCTCCTAAAATTCTGTCAGACAAATAATATTTGTCCTTAAGCATGTTCCTTTGGACCTTAAGGGTCCAATCCACAGGGGAAGTGGATCTTGGATAGTTGTAACAATGTCCAAAGCAATAACATCTGATATGACAATCATTTTATATCCAGGGAAATCTGGAGTTTTCTGGCAACATGAGAAGATAGTATAAGTCTCAATTTCTTCTGATTGAATTGATACCATGATTCTTGTCACATCTGCGGAGCTAGGTCAAAAGGATACGTGATAGTCTCACCCAAGGTCAAAAGGATATTTTTGATCCTCACGATCTGTGACAATTCTTTTCTAGCTTTAACTCCCAACTCGTTTTATTAAAAGAAACAACCCATACATTGAGGGTGGCTCCAATTGGAAAAAGGTCGATTTTCTGGACGTTTTCTCTCAAGGACCCAGGATCTGAAGGTGCCACATTGGATTAACAATTCTTTGCCTTGTATCTTCATGGTTAGGCACTAAAATGTGGGACTCTCTAGCATCCTGAATGAATCTGACAATCTCCTTCCACCTGCAACACCATAGAAAAATACCTCCCAGAATAAGCAACACGGGCATTTTCAGGAATGATTCAGAAATGAGATCAGTGGGGACTTGGTCTCCAATTAAAGATATTTTCCCTTGGTACTCCCAAATTTTGTTTATATATAAATTATATATAATTTCCAGTATTCAGGGGCCGATATAGCAAGTGCATAGAGCACATTAAATATGTATATAGTCTCACCCAAGGTCAAAAGGATATTAAATATGAATATATTTAATGTGCTCTATGCACTTGCTATATCGGCCCCTGAATACTGGAAATTTGCTGGATGGATCTTGGTTTTACTCAATTATTTGGCATGAAGAGTGACACTTGGGTCCTCCCCCAACTGTAGGTCAAATGAATAGCATAGTACACTAATTTTGTATTTCAACTAGAAGGTAAGAAAATGGTAAGTATTCTAAGAAAAATGAGTACAAATTATTAATGTCATTAATAAATATAGGGAGAATGGCAGAATGCCACATCAATCCATGCCTGACCCTAGATATAAAAGGAGATGAATTATTAATCAAATTTGACTTTCCCTTACAACCCTGCCCTTCAAGTTGTATTGTCCAGAATATCTAATTCCAGTTGAAGCATCTTTCCCCTCAGCTATTTTAGGACATAACAACTGTAGAGGATATTCCCATTTTATTTCTAGCTGCTTTTACCTACGACCTGAGTCATATATAATAATACTTTGCATAGTGAATTTCCTGCATGTAGTGAACAATGGGTATGCAAACTCTATTTTGAATTTTGCTTACTCTCTAAATTAGGTAAAATTTTGCATACCCACATGGGTGTGTGAAGTTGTCCACATAGTCATGTGACTCTTCAACACTAGAAAGGACCTATGTAAAAATAACAAACCAAGACCTCGTAAATTTAATCATAAAAATACTGAATTTAATGTAGTAAAATAAAGAAAAAAATTAAATATTTTTGGGTGATGTGAGGACGGAATGCTGCTTCTCTATTCAACTATCAATGAATGTAGCTCTTTGTGATACACAGAATAATGACCCCTATGCTCCCAAAAATGTCCACATCTGAATCCCTAAAACGTTGAAATATGTTATGTTTCCTGGTAAAAGGAATTAAAGACTGCAGATGAAAATAAGGCTGCTAATCAGATGACCTTAAAATAGGACTGATTATCTGGGTGGGTCCTATGTAATCCAAGGGTCTGAAAAGGTAGAAGAGGGACACAGGAATCAGAGCTAGAGTGACAGCATGAGAGAGACTTTACTGACCATGCTGGCTTTGAAGGTGAGAAGCAGCAATGAGCAAAGGAATGCAGGTAGCCTTTCAAAAAGCTGCAAAAGAAAATAGATTGTTCCCTCATGTCTCCAGAAAAAACAAAGCCCACCACATCTTAATTTTAGCCCACTGAAACCCCTTGCAGACTTCTGATTTCCAGAACTGTAAGATTATAAATGAGTATTGTTTTAAGCCACCAACCATATTTGTGGTAGTTTGTCACAGCGCAATAAGAAACTAATACATTCAGGAAAGATTTTCTAGGAACTGATAATTCTTCCATCTTTCCTTAAGACTTCCAGATACTTGGTTAAAGTGGGAAAGTTTGATTGTTTGTATAAAACCTAGTGTCTTATTGCTTCACCTACTGTTTTTTCTTAGTATTTAACACCACATGAAATGACTGTCTTTGTTTATTGCTGTTGCTTTTGGTACAATGTAAATTGTCAGAGGATAGCTCTTTAAGTTGTTTTCTTCATTGGGTTCAGTGCTTAGAACTGTGTCTATCACATATTGGGTATTCCATACATATTTGTTAAGTGAATGGATGAATAACTGAATGGTAGGCATTCAGTAGTAATGAGTATGTAAGGAAACCAATAAATAATAGCCATCCTTCTCATTTGCCTCAATTAAGTGTGTGAGAATACAGATTCTGATTGTTTCCTGATGAATTTCACCTTATTTTACATTTCCTATTATTTTACCTCCCTTGTTTCAAGAGTGAATTTGGTTTTCTATCGATTTACATATTTAGTATTCATGTGGACTAACTCACTCCAGATCTGGGCTGATCATATTTCTCTTGTTACTCTCCACAAAGCCCCCAGGGAATTTTTAATGTCAACACAGCAGGAAATAAGCACAATCAAGGTTTCATGCTGAAGAAAACAGTGAGCATCTGACGAATAAGGATTTTCTACAGCTTTTTTTTTTTTTTTTTTTCCTGTGGAATGTCTCCTATCTTAGCAAATTTCTACAAACTCCTGCTTCCCCTGACCCATTAGCATTTCCTGGGAGATATCTCTGAGTCCTTGAAATATGTTGCCTGACAAGAATGCTTTTTTCGGTCTGAGGCTTTGGACCATGCTGTACAAATCTGACCAAATAAATTGATCCTAACAATGTGATTTAGAGTGAATACATGATTTTGCTCTAGGAGGACTGGAGTCTGAATAGGTGCAGTCAGTCCTGAGAGCATTGCATGCCTATGTAATTGACCCTCAACCAAAATCCTGCTATCCAAGGCTGGGCGAGATTCCCTGGTTGACAATACTTTGCATGTGTTGTCACAAATCCTTACTGGGGGAAGGAAGTGCATCCCCATGTGACTCATCTGAGACGGGGAGCTTTGTGCCTGGTTTCTCCTAGACTTCGCCTCATGTGCCTTTTCCCTTTCCTTGTTCTAATCTATATCCTTTCTCTGTAATAAACCAGAACGATTAGAATAGCTGCGTTTCTGAATTTTGTGAGGTTTTTTTTTTGTGTGTATTTTTTTGGTGATCATTGAGACTAAGAATGGTCTTGGAAACCTCTGACTCAATTCATTTACTCATTTATATCTTATGACAATGTTGTGAAGTTGGTATGATATTTTATCCTTATTTTAAAGCTAAGGAAGCTGAAGCTTAGAGAGGTAAATTATTTGGCTCAAGGTAAAACTAATCTAAAGAACAGAAAAAATAAGAAATAAAATTCATTTATTTTTGAACATTTAATACTTCTGCCATCAAGGTAACCATCAAATCTATAGAGCAGAACATGAGATAAAAGAGGACTAAAAAGAAATTTCTCTTGCCCAGATCAGTTGCTCCAAACAATTTCAATTTTAAGCTGCTATAAACCTAAAATATAGTAATCAGTTAGTTTATATTATTATGTATAATATAAAGGAGATACGTGCCAAAGCATCTAGCCTATAGCTAAATAGATCCTTAGTAAAATCTACACACAGACTGTATTTTTACCAGTTATGTTGTAGGCTAGTCATCTGTTTTCTCTCTTTTCATATTAGCAAGTCTCACCGTAACAAGTATTGGTCAATGTTTGATTGTACATAGCACAGAGCATTCTAGTAGTTCAAGTATGAGAGGACTTAATATAAGATTTTGGGAAGGTTAAAGGAACAGGTTTTAGACTGAGCTTTCAGAAACAGCACCAGGACAACACAACAGACGTCACCCACCAAGAAGTCTGTTGTACCTGCCTGAGGAGAGATTCATGCAGACACACCACCACCTCTGAGAATGGTACTATATCAGTGTATTTTGATTTGGGAATCAGGAGGCTGCCACCAGCAAAATTAATCCTCATGACCTAACTCTCAGCAGTCACAGTTAAGAACTTGGTACAAGAAATCTTCTATTGTTTCCTCAGGGAAAAAAAACAACAACATACTTTCCAAATCTCACATAGCACTTCTGGGGTTGGAATCTAAATCACACATGTAACCTGCCTTAGATGCTCTTCACCCTCTGCGTAGAGAGAAGTAAACTAGAAGGAAATGTAAGAGGATGTTGAATACGCCAACCCAGAGTATACCCAAGTCTCCCCTTTGATGCCCTTGAGGATTGGTCCTATTTTATTAGAAAGAAGGAAGGGATAGTTCCATCCTTAGGTCAATGTCAATTAATTTATGTTATGATTCTAATGAGTTCTCCCTTCCCAATTAGAGCTGAAGCTAAAGCTCTCTCCGGCTTTATTTTGAGCCAGTCTGAACTCTTTTCAGGAAATGACTTTCTTTTTTCTGTTAATCCAATATTTGACTTCAAATTTCATTTTAAGATTTTTCCATGAAACCTTCCACGGCCATCCCAAGAGACAGTGATTCTTTTTTTATTTGAATAATCCCTAATTTCCCAGCAGTATAAGGTAAATTGTCAGATATTTAGTGACCTCGCCTTGCTCTGTTCTACAATTGTTTCAAATATGTTAAACTTGACCTCCCTATTTAGATGATAAAATATAAAGGGGTGATGCCACCAATTAATTCCCGCTTGCAGATCCCAGAGGTGCAGTTCCTTGGATATTTAAATTAATAAACAGCTTGAAATTATCTGGATAAGGCAACGCATTGTAGATTTCTTTTTTTTTAATTTTACCATGCCATATACAGGTTAAATAAATACTGTGGGAATACAAGAAATGGCTTTCTGCCAAAGCAATGCAGAACACTCTCATTTATCTCCATATGTCTGCTTAAACACTCAGCAACTTTCAACTTCCTAACAGAATAAAAAATTCAGTTATTTAACTCAGATTTCTTTACCTCTTATAAAGCTGATAAAAACAAACAAACAAAGAAAAATCTATGTCACTCTGTTATTAAATTCATTTTCTATTTTTTCTACCCAACAGTTCTCTGCCTTGCTGTTATTTTTGATATACAATAAATGCTGTTCTTCACTACAATCATAATTTGTGATAATTATAGACATCTTGGAAATACAGCAAAGTAGAAGAAATAATAAAACCACCCATAATCCAGAGATAAAACCTTTCTATCATGTAAATATATATCTATATTTTTTCAGTATTTTATTGTAAAATTAATAGTAATAATAAAATCTATATATCACGCAATTATTTTAAATATATATTTTTCTTAAATACAATGAATTAAATGCTTACTTTTGAATCTTGAAAAATTTTTAAATCTCAGAAATCACTTTCTGAATAAGGAACATTAAGATATTAGCACATTAGCATTTATTTACTTACTTGATCTAAGAACATGCAGAATGTTTCTGCTGACATGTATTGCAATCATCCCAACAGAATGCATGTCCCCATCAAATGTTTCTGAGTCCCTGCCAAACGTATGGACTAAATAAAAAGGAAATTGTTTCTCTCAAACCAAGTATTTTAGTTTCAACTACATTTTTTTTTATATTTTACTACATATTTTATGAACAACTACATCTACATATTCTAAAGAAATCATTTGGCTCTATTTTAATTCCCAACCTCTTCTGTACATTTGTATTAGATCAACTGTATTAGATTAGTTGGTACTGATGCTCCTGAAATTAGGATTGAAACCATTGTCTCTCTTTTTGCCCAGAGCCTGCCTTCATTCCTGGGTTAGTATCCTCTGGCATTCCCCTTTTTCCCTTGGAGATGGGGTAATGGTCCTCTGACTCTGAAAAAAAACCATGATTGTCATTTCTAACCTGGACACCAATAAAGCAGTACGGAATTATTGTTATTACTATAATTATTACTATTATTATTATTATATAAATGCTATATAAAACATATCCCTCAATATTATTGAAAAATGCATAGTTAGCAGCCCGATTTAGTTGTTTATGATTTTCTTTTATTTCTTGGAGTGTTGGCAAACAACACTCATGATTTTTGTCTTAATAGTTGTATGCCTTTATTCCCTCAAAAATTGTAGTTTGAATAACCGGTACTATATTCAATGATTCCTCATGGATTGCCATATGCCTACTGCGAGATACAACCATTACCTCCTTCTCCTAAAGGAAGGAAAGGATAAATGTATAAAGAATGAGCTAAATTCCTTTATTTTTTTTTCTTTAAGTCAATTCACTGTAGTCAATGGAACAGCTGAAGCAAAAGCCCAGTTCTGTTTTTCCAAAGCACTTCCCCCTAAACAAAGACAGATCCTACAAATTTGGCTAAATCCAAAACTGGAACTTGGATCATGGCATAACTGGGAAGAAAGTGAATAGAATGAATTTTGTGCATTGACAAACAGACCATATAAAATAAAAAGAGGTCCAAGGCAAAGGTTAAATTTAAATTGGCACTACCGTCATCCATGGAGCACCACATGATACATCCAAGTGTGGATCTGAAAATCATCGACAAATATCAAGCATCAGGCATGGGTTGCAGGGAGAAGGGAATCTACTATCCGCAAAATATTTCTTTTTCATTCCATCCACCCTTTATGAAGACATCATTTTCCTTTTTTTTAATTATCTTATTCTCTAAGTAAAAATATTTTTAAACTTCAAGTCTCTTACAGTTTCATAAGAGAAAGAAATCTCTTTCAATTTCTCCATTATGAAAGTTAGCAAGTCTCTAGCTAGTAGATAAAGAGAACGGGCTTTGATTTTATTGATCAGAAGACTTTCTAAAGCATTTCTGTTTTCTGTGAATCTGGAAAGAAACAAGAGCAGACAATGTGAAATCACCAAAGAGGAAAGAAATAGTCTCTAAAGGGTTATTCTCAATAGATAAGGGTTATTCTCAATAGAAACTGAAAGCAGAAGATAGCAAACACCATTTTTGTATAACCATTAATGTATATGGTGTGCACATGCTAGTGGCAACCGGGAAAGAAATAGTTACTCGATTGTTTCCTATACCATCTCATGCTGTAGAAAAGGACAACATGAAAAGGACTGGGGGAAAAAGAGACACATTTTAGGTGTCTTTGGAGCTACTTTTCAGCTTTATTTGAAGTCAATTTTCAGTTGAATTTAAATACCAAATAAAAAATAAATATTCCTAATTTTTAAAATAGCCACACATGGGGAAAATTTTTAGAATTACTAAATATTTCTTCTCAGTTGGATAATACAGAAACAATATTACAGGAAACTAGCTAAGCACTATTATTATATTATATCAATTATTCAAATGAGAAAATTAAGATACAAAAATTTGTGTACCTTACCCCAAATCATACAGCTACTAAAGGCAGAGTCAATATTCATGACAAACATGTATTATCAGCCTGACATCAGTATAAACTGATGTCAGGCTGATAATACACTCAGTGGTCTGCTAGAAATACATGGAAATCCTCTTTGGAGGAATGTGCTTTCAAACAAGACTTCAGAGAAGTCCCTTGGACAAAGCTCCCACCAAAGGTAAACTGATTAAAAAATAAATAAATAAAATGCACAGGCCATACAAGTAAGAGAGGCATTATGACTGAGGGGCAGGATAAAGAACAAATAGCAATTCACCACAAATTCAAATGTTGGAATGTGAAACATACTAAAAGTTAATATATATATATATATATATATATATATACACACACACACATATATATGTGTATATATATATGTATATATATATGTAGTATGTTTAAAGTTATTCAAAGGAGAAAGGAGATCAAGATAAGTATAAAAGGGAAGATTGTTAAAAGTGAAGAGGAATATTTTCAATGATTAAATTTGTTGAAATTTAACACTAGAAATGGAATAGGTATAGCATATTTACCACACCCAAAGGACAGAGTAGTGAAGTGGAAGATAGATCTGAAGAGATTATCCACAATTCAACACAAAGAAGTTGCAAAATGATAGGTATTACATGATATGTGAGCTCCAAAACTTAGTTTATATGTTTTGGGGTAATTCTGTTAAAACCCAGTATCTATCTAGCTTCTCTTTTGCAACACTGTGCTAAATTTTATATGGAGACGAGAAGGCATTAAATGACTTAAGTCCTGAAGTGTGTCCCACACTCATTTCCTACTCTGATTTGGTAAAAAATGGGCACATGACCCAACTAAGACAAAACGGCCCACTAAGACTCAATTTCAGGAGTTTTGGTGGGAACATCAGGGAAGTAAACTTTCTCTTTTTGCCCAGATATAGGCTTGACTACAGTACATACCGCCCCGAAGCTGCTAGTAGCCATTTTGCCTGATGAAGTGAGCCTATAAGGAATGGGGCCAACCAGAGTGGAGCTGAGAAGTGGACAGAGAAAAACAGTCCTGGACAATTCATTTGAGCCACTGGAGCAAGCCTCACCTGAAGTTAGCCTCTGTTGTCCACTCCGTACCTGTCCACATCCTGGTTAGGGAGAATGGTGTCTCATTATAGCTGGGTAAGGGTGGCAGGTCAGGGCTGCTCCATGATGCTTCCACATGCCTCCCTGAAACTCTTGAGGGAGTAGGGAATCGGTACCCTGGAAGATTGTACAAGTCCTGGCTTTCCACATGGCCTATTCTGACATCCATCCAGTGGGAGGAGGACATGCACCTGTTATCTCTGGGTTGGAATAGAAGAGCAGGTTTAGTATGTGGTTTCTATACCAGGCACAAAGAAAGCCTTGAGTCCCCATTCCATTTTCTCTGATAGCACCCAGTCTTCCATTTTCTCTGACAGCACCCAGTGTTCCATGTTCTATGCTACCACCCACTCTGGAAGGAGAGGGATGCTTCATTACGGTTGGATGAGAGCTGGACTAAGCTCCCACTGGCCCTTGCTGACAGCGTTGTGGGTGGGACCACAGTTTTTTCTGTGGCATGTGGTCAAGGTAGGGCAATTACTGTCTAATTGTTTTCTCTCTTGCTAGACTGCCCCTTTTCTGGTTTTTGGTTGAAGAGAGCAGCAGGCTTATTCTGGGTTTTTTTGTCCTCACTCACTGGCGGTTCTAGTTTGCTGTCTTTCCCAGCAGCCAGTCTGTGACTATGAAGCATAAGAAAACCCAGAGAATTGCAATTCCTTGCACTCAAGATTCCTAGCCAGCATGCCTTTTTTCACCTTCACAGTATTCTTATATTAGGTTGGTGCAAAAGTAACTGCGGTTTTTACAATTATTTTAACCTTTTTAACTGCAATTACTTTTGCACCAACTTAACATATTGTTTTAAATAAAATGCTCAGGCTTTTTAGCCATATAGTTGATCTTTGAACAACATGGTTTTGAACTGCACAGGTCCACTTATATGCAGACTTTTTTCAGTAAACACATTGACAAATTTTGTTTGGAGGTTTCCTTACTACCGGGAAACAATCATATCTATTACACTGGACTGCCACAAAACAATCATATTGCTGCTTCTTTGTTATCAATGCATGAATCTTTTAAAAAAATGTGATAAGCTTACTCGTGAGAAAGCAAATAGGGTAAAATCTCATACCTTTCACAGTTATTAACACTTTTTTGTACCATTTTTTGTCTCTGGGCTTCTATTCTCAACTGTCATACTATAAATTCATGAACTTCCTTATACACACTCATGGGAAAAACTCTCAGTGGCTTTCCTATGTCTTTTTGACTTCCCAAATATTCATTTAATGAACTAACAATTCAGTTGATATATAGGATATATGAGGCAACCATTATGAAACTGGCATGATCCAAGGGGGAAAATACATAAAAACTATGAAAGAGAGAGAAAGAGAGAGAGAGAGAGAGAGAGAGAGAGAGAGAGAGAGAGAGAGAGAGAGAGAGACTCCTTTTGAGGAAGGATTCTTGTGTCCTTTCTGCACTATCGGCAGCTTTGCTCTTCCTAATAAACTCACAATGCTGAGATGATCACCGCCCACTCAAGATGCCCTAGGTGCTTGCTTTACAGGAATTGCATGTAGCCAAACAGACACATTTCTAGGAGAATCATTTCCAATGATGGGCTCTATAGAGCCTAAGAGCACTCTTCAGAATTCTCAGGTTCATGTTTTCTGCAATTAAGAACTGTAGTGTCACCTTCATAAGAAGCTTTCCACCTTCCAACAAGAGCAGAGAATTTATAACACAACATTCGTACTAGAAATCCCATGATTTCTAGTGAGTGAAAGGCCGGGTCACCATGGATTTAAGGCTGTTTTAATAAAATATTATAGCCAGACATGGGCCCTTAAGACATAGACTCACTTCATCAACACAGGACCCTCAATAGACTAATTTCTAGCTTTTATAAATTCTTAATAATATATGTATTCCGTGCCTCTCAGGATACAAGTGAAAAATATAGCTACCAGTGATTTTTTTACAAGGGCGTGCTCACACACTGTTTCCTCTGCCTGAAACAGCCTTAAATTGTATTCTCTTAATATCTTTTATTTCTCATTCAGGTCTTAGCTCATTCAAGTCTCCTCTTGGAAACTTCCTAGATAAATTCTCCTCCAATAGAACTGTTTCTTTTGGAGGAAAAGAAAGAAGGGAGAGAGGCATGGAGAGAGGGAAGGAGGGAGGGGAATGAAGAAATGGAGAATGGGATTTGAAGACAATCAAGTCAGTCTTTGCATCCCTAATGCATGTGAGGAGGCTCTTACACATTTGGGTTGAATTTAGATGAGTTTATACCAGAAATCTATCTGAAGCTGTGATGGAATACGTTTTGGAAAGGTGTAAGCATATTTTGCATGTGAGAGAAAGTTGGAATACTTGGGCCACAAGGCAGACACTGGTAACTGCCATTCCGGATGTCCTCCATACTGTGCACATTCTCTCTCTCTCTCTCTCTCTCTCTCTCTCTCTCTCTCTCTCTCTCTCTCTCCCCCCCGCCCCCGCCTTCCCTTTCTCCTTCCTTCTCTGGAAGAAGCTATGTCATGTGCAGCCCTATGGAAAGTCCTACATGGTAAGGAAATGAGACCTCATGACAATGGCTGCGTGAGTGAGCTTCAGAGAGATTGCAGCCTTATGACAAACGCTGAGCCAGAAGTACTCAGCCAAGTACTCAGATACCTGAGCCTAAGAAACTGTATGAAATAATGTGCTTGTGTGGCTTTCACCTACCGTGTTTCCCTGAAAATAAGACCTAGCCAGATCATCAGCTCTAATGCGTTTTTTTTGGAGCAAAAATTAACACAAGACATAATTAGATTGGGTCTCATATTAATTTTTGCTCCCAAAGACGCATTATAGCTGATGGTCTGGCTAGGTCTTATTTTTAGGGAAACATAGTGCTAAATTTTGGGGAATTTGTTACACAGGAATGATTAATAACTACATCAAACCTTCTCAATTTACCTAAGCAGAACAGTCTACAAAGAAGAATGCATGACTTTTACTCATATTCTTATTTCTATGCATTGTTCTTAGAATGTTTTCAAAATGGATTTGTGAATCAGCCTCCCAAACTGTCATATCTGTGAGTATGGTTGCTTCCTGAGCAAAAGGCAAGCTTTCCTTAATTTGGTGGCATAATTCTTTGGGTAAGACATACGGTTTTAGCAAAAGTCTCTGGTATTGCAATCTGTGTGCCAAACAGTTCTGTGCTTCTGTTTGACCTTTGGGGGAACTGACGACTAAATGGAGGGAGAGGATGTTCTCTTCACTCACTGTTGCCATGCAACACAGAGCATGGGTTTTACTGTTCATTTTCTTATATTTTTGTCCATTAACTTAATCGTACGCTAAACCCAGTAGAAATCAGAAACCTTAATATGTAGATGTATGTCTGATTTTCTTGTCAAGTAATAATTTGGGGGTCATGTAAGGTGACCCATTTAAATCGGCCCCTGCTGGATAACAAGATGATTTAAATGGGGTTTATTTGAAACAGGCCTTGGGTTGCTAATCAGCTATTGCACTGTGACTTGATTTACAGCGCTCCTTCCTTTTCCCTTCCCCTCCTCTCTCTTTTCTGTTTCCAATCACAGCAAGTACTAGGGCAAACTGCATAGTTTATAAATAATTCTGATATGTTCAGAGGATTTTGGAATAAGATGGCTTTCCCCCGCTTCCTTTTGCTTTAAAAGGGAGTCGAGATTGTTCCTGTTATGGCTCATGCACTTGTATTAAAACAGAAAGTCTAAACGAAATGATCCTTCTGGCAGATATTTCAATAGACTCTTTAATGTTCTGCCTGGCACATCTGTTTTACGGACACACATTGCCCTTCATACAGATGTGATGATTATGTTCCTGGAAACAAAGGAATGGAGTACTCTCTACAGGGCACATACACCAAGAAAGTATTTCTTTAATTAAACATTCTACCACCTATTTAAGAAGGAAAATACACTGTGGGATGTTTACTGATTTTTGTTCTTATTTGTGCTTTTTGTTTTTGAACTACCCTTTTAAATAGCAACATTTTATCTTCTGCTTTGTGTCTTTCTCCACATCTGTCTTCTGTGAAAATACACTGTGAGATGTTTACTGATTTTTGTTCTTATTTGTGCTTTTTGTTTCTGAACTACCCTTTTAAATAGCAACATTTTATCTTCTGCTTTGTGTCTTTCTACACATCTGTCTTCTGTGCCACTTATGTTCAGAATAGACATGACATGGACTTATAAACTTTTAACATGCTTTGCCTAATATCTTTCCTGGATATAGTATACCAGCTTATGTCATATTACAATTTTAGATCAGGAATTACCTGTTTAATTTGGCTTTCAGAAAGTACGAGGGGCAGTTCTACATTTTAGAAACATGAAGTGGGTTGCTTGAATATGTGTATATAATTATACAACTATTACATTACTATTACATTTCATTACATATATATACTATCTATATATGTATATTTATATATATACATATATATATACATGTATATTATATATATATATAAAACTTTATATAATTAGGGTAAACTTCTTTCTCACCTCTTGATGTCTGAACTCTTTTGGGAAACACAGCTGTCTCTATTCCTACCGCATACAGTGTTTAAGATGGAGAGTCGGCAGGTGAATGTCAAAAAAACGTAAAGTATTCTGATATGGAACCAATTTCCTCCTCCTATAAAAGTAGTCCTGTGAAATGGTGATGATGAGGAACAGAAGGAGATAAGGCTCCCGGTCAGAGTAATGTTGGCAGTTTTCATTCCACACTTTTCCCTGTCTGCTCCCCTTCCAGAACAAATCACACTGACCATGCCTTAGCACATATAAATAGCCAAATCTGTTCCCTAAGAAATCACAGATAAATCCATAGATCTGCTCTAAATCTATCCTTCATGTTCTGAGAAACAACCTATGAATACACTGGCATATTCTATGTGATGAAAGACCATAGTAGAGTTAATGAGAGAAGAAGAATCCAAAATGCCCACTTTTTACTGCACTTGCTCTCTCTCGCTTCTAAAACTATTTGTGGTAAAAGGTCAGTGGGTTATTGTTCGTTTATTTTTAATCTCCAGGTCATTGTACATGGATTAAATTAAAATACATATCTTAAATGAATGAATAGTAAAACGAAACACAAAGAAAAATATTTAAAAAATATAAGCCTGCTGATCAGGCATTCAGACACCAAGGCAATGTCAAATTTATCTTCAAGTTTCTAAACACTGTCTCTCAATTTCTGTATTTATTGCAACCTCTTAACAAAGAGTTGGTAGAGTGGTATTTGTTCACAGAAGACAGTTTGAGTAGAACGGCTGTAACTGATGTAACATAATGATGCAGCTGAAGCCCAAAGTCATTCTATACCAAGGACAGTTTTTCTCAAACTATCAGAGTCCAACAGACTTGAAGAATACAGCATACTCCCATGAGAACCATCAGCTTACTGTGGTAGGAAAAATTACATCTTTTGGGGCTGTGTGTGGAGTTTGAAAAAGCTCCCCATCTAATTCTGGTGGATTTCTCCTTGCCCTGATTTAGGAGCACTGCAGTAAGAGAGTAAGGAACCAATGTATCATCCACAAACAATTACTGAGCTTCTAATCTGTATCAGGCCTTATGCTATACACTTAAAAATATCAAGACATATGAGGCAGAGACTTGAACACAGCATTAAATGAGAAACTAGAGATCATGCACAGGTAAGTAATAATATAACATAATGTATAAAAAGGCAGTTTGTATATGGACAAAGCATATGGTTGAATATAGTTATAAAGACTTACAAAGCAGTTCTAGTTTTTTAATGTTCTAGTTTTTTTAACTTTAGGATTTTAATCTCAAATTTATTGGGTTGTTGTAAGCATAAAACCACAGCTTTTTAAAGGTTGAAACTAAACTTATACTGGAGGAGGAGAGAAATAGCATAAATATATCTGTTAGAAAATAAAAAGAAATATTAAATTATTTTATATGACATCAGAGCATATAACACCTAGCCTTACTTATAAGTAGTTATGCTCTCCTGCCATATATAAAAATTGATAAAGAAATGATCAAATTTATAAAAACTATCAGGGATGAATATGTTAGATTATATTAATAAAGCTAGTAGTTCAGAGTGGGCCACATAGTACATGTTCAATAAATTGCACCTATGCCTAATTTTATTTAAATGTTTTGCTAATAAGATTAACTCGTTGAAACAAGCGAATTTACACCCATATAATCTAGGATATTGTTAAAGTTATGGTTGCAATTCTACAAATATCTTTCAATAAATGACTCTTCAGTTTTCATTTTACAAAGTTTTGTCAAAAAAGCAATATTTTAATTATTTTAAGCAATATTGCCTTGCTTAAGGTGTGTAAATATTTGTTAATGTATCCTCAACTAAAACAATTATGGCAAAGAAATGTAAGATGGTATAACCTACTGGCAACTTGAGATAGAAAAAAAAAAAAGAAAATCGTCATTCATGAAAATGGCGGCATGAGGTGAGCTTCTGGAAATCTCCCCTGGAATTTACAACAAACTGAACAACTATAACTCCACAAAGGACTCCCTGCACAGCAGACAGCCAAGACGAAGAGGCCCACTACTGAATTCACCTACAGGCGGGCGAATCGCGCGAGCGGGGGAGGAGGGAAGGGAGAAGTGCGCAGCCGGGGCCACGCGGGCGCAGGATGCAGACCTGGCTCAGTGCTCCGAGCTCGCTGCATCCCGGCACTACTGCGGCTGCGAGAGAGGGAAGAACTCGGACTGCTAGGGCTCCGCTTATGGCCCACAGGGCTGAGGGGACAGCATGTAACACGGCTGAACCTAACGCTCACAGCAGAGGCCTCGGAGCGAAGACTGAGGGAAGAAGGCTGAACAGACAATGGAAGCTTTCAGCACTGAGACTAGCTGCCCCTCCTTACCCTCCCAGAGATTTGCCCTACCCCCACCTGCCCAGTGCTAGAAGCAGAACCGTAGCAGTGTCAGATCCAAAGAACAAAATATTTGCAGTTCTCAGATCTGTGGTCCGCAGACACAGATTCGCAGCCCAACTAGTTGTGGCAGAGGGAAGGGAGCTGTGGAAGCAGGACCAGCTGTGGTGGTGGTCCCTGCCATTGCTCTGGGCCACCTCTCACAATTCACCCCGCGCCTGGCCCCACCTATCTGGGCAGATCCCTGCAGGAGTAAACAGAACTGCTGAAACACGGGCTCTGAATCTGGTACAGAAAGAGCTTTGGAACTTCAAAAGTTCTGTGCATCCCCACACGGACACTGCGCCTTATGACGCAGGCAAACTGTTAACAGAGGAGAAGCCCTACTCCCAGGGAATACCCCCATTGTGTGAGAAGCTGGAGTAGTGCAGAGAAAACATAACACTACGGTGTGAGACAGAAAAAAAAGGCTGCAGTCGGAGAGAAAATAAAACATTCCACCAACAAGTACTGGAAAACAAAAGAAAGACCTCTTCCTATCAATCTGTTGCAGAGCCCACTCCTGTAGAAGTCTAGGAAGAAAAATAATAAAGCATTAATACCCACGAATAACCAAGGCAACAAGACAGCTCAGAAAGAAAGTGAAAAGTCTCCAGAAAATGATCTTAAAGATATGGAAACATGTGAATTAAATGACAGAGAATTCAAGATTGCAGTTCTGACAAAACTCAACGAGATGCAAGAAAACACAGAAAGGCAGTTTAATGAACTCAGAAACACAATCACAGAACAACATGAACATTTTACCAAAGAGATTGAAATTTTAAAAAAGAACCAAATAGAATTTCTGTAGATTAAGAACTCAATAGAAGAAATTAAGAATGAAACAGCCAGCTTAGGTAGTACGGTTGACCAGATGGAGGAAAGAATCAGTGACATAGAAGACAGAAACCTGGAAATGACACAGATGGAAGAAGAAAGAGACTTGAGACTTAAAAGAAATGAAAGAACCCTAGAAGAACTTTCTGACTCCATCAGAAAGAGCAATATAAGAATAATGGGCCGAGCAGAAGGAGAAGAAAGAGAGAAGGGAACAGAGAGTATATTCAAACAGTCGATGAGAACTTCCCAAACTTGTGGAAAGAACTGGATCCTCAAATTCAAGAAGCAAATAGAACACGTAATTACCTCAAAACCAACAGACCTTCTCCAAGGCACATTGTATTGAAGCTGTCAAAAATCAACGACAAAGAAAGAATCCTCAAGGCAGCCAGGGAAAAGAACACGATAACCTACAAAGGAAAGCCCATTAGATTATCATCAGATTTTTCAGCAGAAACTCTACAAGCCAGGAGGGAGTGAAACCAAATATTCAAACTATTGAAAGAGAGAAATTATGAGCCAAGAATAATATATCCAGCAAAGATATCCTTTAGATATGAAGAAGGAATAATGACCTTTCCAGACATACAGAAGCTGAGGGAATTTTCTAATACACGACCTGCACTACAAGAAATACTAAAGGAGGCTATTTGACCACCATCAACAGGGACAATTTGTGGCACCAAAACATAAAAAGGGGGAGAGTATAGCCTGAACCAGAATATGGGAATGGAGAAAGTAAGTGTGCTGAAGAAAATGGAATACTCTAAATATCAAACTTTCTTTTACATAAACTTAAGGGTAACCATTCAAAAAAAATTCAGAACTGAAATATATACTGTAATAAAAAGAAGAAACAGAGGACAACATCATAGAATACCACCACACAGAAATAATAGACAACAACAAAAAGGCAAAGAAACAATGGAGCCTTACCAGAAAACTAAAGATAGAATTACAGAAAATCCTCACATATCAACAATCACCTAAATGTAAATGGACTGAACTCATCAATAAAAAGGCACAGAATAGCAGATTGGATCAAAAAACTAAACCCAACCATATGCTGTCTCCAAGAGAAACATCTCAGCTACAAGGACAAACATAGACTCAAAGTGAAAGGGTGGAAATTGACACTCCAAGCAAATGGTATCCTGAGAAAATCAGGTGTAGCCATCACTGATGTCAGATGAAACAGACTTCAGCGTGAAAAAGGTAACAAGAGATAAAGATGGACATTTCATAATGGTAAAGGGGACTATAAAACAAGAAGACATATAGTCATCAATATTTATGCCCCCAATCAGGGAGAACCGAAATATACCAAGCAACTACTAACAGAACTAAGGGAGAAATTGACCAAAACACAGTTATATTAGGGGACCTAAATACATCATTGACAGCTATGGATAGACATTCCAAACAGAAAATAAATGATGAAATAGCAGCCCTAAATGACACATTAGATGAAATGGACATAATTGACATTTATAGAGCACTTCATCCTAAAACATCAGACTATACATTTTTTTCTAGTATACATGGAACATTCTCAAGGATAGACCATATATTGGGACATAAAATCAGCCTTAGCAAATTTAAGAAGATTGAAATCATACCAAGCATATTCTCTGATCACAAGGGTTTGAAATTGGATATCAACCACAAAAATAAAGCAGGAAAAACCACAAATACATGGAGATTAAACAACATACTTTTAAAAAATGACTGGGTCAAAGAAGAAATTAGAGGAGAGATCAAAAGATACATAGAAACAAATGAGAACAAAAATACATCCTACCAAAATTTTTGGGATGCAGCAAAAGCAGTTTTGAGAGGGAAATTATATCATTACAGGCCAAGAAAAAAGAAAAATCCCAAATAAACAACCTCACATTACACCTTAAAGAACTAGAAAAAGAAGAACAAATGAAAGTCAAGGTCAGAAGAAGAAAGGAAATAATAAAAATCAAAGCAGAACTAAATGAAATAGAGAACAAAAAGACAATAGAAAAAATTAATGTGTCAAAGAGCTGGTTCTTTGAAAAGATGAACAAAATTGACAAACCCTTGGCTAGACTCACTAAGATAAAAAGAGAGAAAACATTAATTAACAAAGTCAGAAATGAAAAAGGGGAAGTTATCATGGATGCCACAGAAATGCAAAGGATCATCCAAGAATACTATGAAGGACTATATGCCACCAAATTCAATAACCGAAAAGAAATGGACAAATTCTTAGAAACATATAGCCTTCCTAGGCTGAACCACGAAGAATTAGAAAATCTAAACAGACCAATCACCAATAACAAAATTGAATCAGTCATCCAAAACCTTCCCAAAAGCAAAAATCCGGGACCAGATGGCTTCACTAGTAAATTCTACCAAACCTTCAAAGAGGATCTAATACCAATCCCGCTCAAACCCTTCCAAAAAATTAAAGAAGATACAGTACTCCCTAACTCATTTTATGAGGCCAACATTATCCTGATACCAAAACCTGGTAAGGGCAACACACACAAAAAAGAAAACTACAGACCAATATCTCTGATGAATACAGATGCAAAAATCCTAAACAAAATTCTAGCAAATTGAATGCAACAATACATTAAAAAGATTATTCATCATGACCAAGTGGGGTTCATCCCCGGGGCACAAGGATGGTTTAACATCTGCAAATCCATCAATGTGATACATCACATAAAATAAAGGACAAAAATCATATGATTACATCAATTGATGCAGAAAAAGGATCTGACAATTTACAACATCCATTTATGATTAAAACACTTAATAAAATAGGTATATAGAAGGAAAAATACCTTAACATAATAAAGGCCACATATGACAAACCCTCAGCTAATCTCATAATTAATGGTGAAAAACTGAAGCCCTTTGCTCTACATTCAGGAACACGACAGGGCTGTCCCCTATCACCTCTGCTTTTCAACATAGTGTTGGAAGTCCTCGCCAGAGCAATCAGGCAAGAGAAAGAAATAAAAGGCATCCAAATTGGAATGAAGAAGTTAAATTGTCACTCTTTGCAGATGGCATGATGCTATATATAGAAAACCCTAAAGACTCCACCAAAAAGCTATTAAAAACAATCAATGCATACAGTAAATTTGCCGGCTACAAAATCAACATACAAAAGTCCATTGGATTCCTATATACTAAGAATGAAATCTCAGAAAAAGAAATTTAAAAAAAAAATTCTTTTGTAATTGCAGCCAAAAGAATAAAATACCTAGGAATAAACGTAACCAAGGATGTGAAAGACCTATATGCTGAAAACTATAAGACATTTTTTAAAGAAATTGAAGAAGACACAAAGAAATGGAAAGACAGTCCGTGCTCATGGATTGGAAGAATCAACATAGTTAAAATGGCCATATTATCCAAAGCAATTTAATGCAATCCCCATCAAAATCCCAATGGCATTTTTTAAGGAAATAGAACAAAAAATCATCAGATTTGTTTAGAACCACAAAAGACGCTGAATAGCCAAAGCAATCTTAAGAAAAAAGAACAATGCTGGAGGTATCACACTCCCTGACTTTAGCTTGTACCACAGGGCTACAATAATTAAAACAGCATGGTATTGGCAGAAAAACAGACACATAGACCAGTGGAATAGAACTGAGAACTCAGAAATAAAACCACATAAATATGGACAGATAAGTTTTGACAACGAAGCAAAAAACATACAATGGAGAAAAGACAGCTTCTTCAATAAATGGTGCTGGCAGAATTGGAAAACCACGTGCAAAAGAATGAAACTGGACTGCTATCTGTCACCATGTACCAAAATTAATTCAAAATGGATCACAGACTTAAGCATAGGACCTGAAACAATAAACTGCATAGAAAAAAACATAGATACTAAACTTACGGACCTTGGGTTAAAAGAGCATTTTATGAATTTGACTCCAAAGGCAAGGGAAGTAAAAGCTAAAATAAATAAATGGAACTATATCAAAGTTAAAAGCTTCTGCACAGCAAAAGAAACCATCGGCAAAATAAAGAGGCAACCAACTGAATGGGAGAAGAGTTTTGCAAACAGTGCCTCCAATAAGGGGCTAATATCCAAAATATACAAGGAACTCATGCAACTCAACAACAAGAAAACAAACAACCCAATTGAAAACTGGACAGAGGACCTGAAGAGACATTTCTCCAAAGAGGAGATAACAAATGGCAAATAGACATATGATAAAATGCTCAACATCACTAATCATCCCAGAAATGCAAATAAAAACCACAATGATATATCACTTCACCCCAGTCAGAATGGCTATCATCAACAAGACAAATAGTAACAAATGTTGGAGAGGCTGTGGAGAAAAAGGAACCCTCGTACACTGTTGGTGGGAATGCAGACTGGTGCAGCCACTACGGAAGGCAGTGTGGAGGCTCCTAAAAAAATTACGAATAGAATTACCATATGACCCAGCAATCCCTCTTCTGGGTATCTACCCAAAAAAAACTAAAAACATTTATCCATAAAGACACATGTGCTCCAATGTTCATTGCAGCTTTATTTACGGTGGCCAAGACATGGAAACAACCAAAATGTCCTTCGATAGATGAATGGATAAAGAAGTTGTGTCATATATACACAATGGAATGCTATTCGGCGGTAAGAAAAGATGATATAGGAACATTTGTGACAACATGGATGGATCTTGAGATTATAATGCTAAGTGAAATAAGTCAGACAGAAAAAGCAGAGAACCATATGATTTTACTGACAGGTGTGGTATACAAACCAAAAACAACAAAGGAACAACACAAACAAATGAGAAACAAAAACTCAGACACAGACAATAGTTTATGGTTACCAGAGGGTAAAGGGGGAGGGGGGTGGGAGATGATGGTAAGGGGGATCAAATATATCGTGATGGAAGGAGAACTGACTCTAGGTGGTGAACACACAATGGGATTTATAGAGTTGTAATACAGAGTTGTACACCTGAAATCTATGTAACTTTACTAATAATTGTCACTCCAATAAACTCTAATGAAAAAAAGAAAGAAAAACACCTCAAATAGTTAAAATTTTAAAAATACGAACGACATTCTTCTCACAATTGTAACTCATGCTAAAATTTATATGTAACCACAAAAGACCCCAAACAGTCAAAGAAATCTTGAGAAAGAACAAAGTAGGAGGTACCACACTTTCTGAAGAACAAAGTAGGAGGTACCACACTTTCTGATATCAAACAACACTACAAAGTTACAGTAATCAAAACAGTATGGTACCAACATGAAAATAGATATATTTATCAATGGAATAGAATAGACAGAATAAAACAGAAATCCTCACTTACATAATCAATCTACAACAAAGGAGGTAAGGTCATATAATGGAGTAAAGACAGTCTCTTTAATAAGTGATGTTGGCAAAAGTGAACAGATGCATGCAAAAAATAAAACTGAACCACTTTCTTATATACAAAAATCAATTCAGAGTGGATTAAAGACTTAAATGTAAGACCTGAAACCATATATGTATGTATGTATGTATGTATATATATATACACACACACACACACATATATACCATATATATGTACATACATATATATATACACATATGTATATATATACAGAGGTTGCCAAAAAAAATGTATACACATTTTAAGAAAGGAAAAAATGTATTAAATTGTAATACTCAATGTATACCAATAACAAAAGATCAATACAAGTCATGTGCATACATCTTTTTGGCACCTTGGTGTACACACACACACACACACGGAATATTATTCAGCAATACAAAAAGAATGAGATCTTACTATTTGTCACAACATGGGTGGATCTAACAAGTATTATACTAAGTGAAATAAGTCAAAGACAAACACCATACTTGTATGATTTATTTCATTTATATGTGGAATCTAAGAAAATAAAATAAATGAAAAAACAAAACAGAAACGGACCCACAGATACAGACAAAGGGGAGGCAGTGGAATATAAATTTTAAAACAATGAAATCACTTTAACTATGCTAATATGGAACCTACTTTGAGAGTTATTTTTAAAAAATAATGAAATCAATAAATATATTTGATTTTTTTTAAGGCATGCATATATATCAAATGTGTTAAAGCCCATTCTACCAGCATTTCGAAAGAAAAGTAATTTAGAAATTCAGGACATGATAGGAAAAGGGAGGTTTTTTATTTTATTTCTGACTCCTGAGGTTCTAAATATTTCCCACATATTTTAAATAATACATTATTCAAACTACTGAAGATTTTTTAGAGAATCAACTATTGACATGTTTGGCACAGCTGTCTCATTCTGTGTGTGGTTTACAGAGAAGCAATATCAAGTTATCTAATAAAAAAGAAAGAAGGGAAAAACAGCCAATATAGATATTTTTTTCAAATAAAACTTTATTGCAAAGCTTAGAGTTTTGAAACTTTAGTAAATCACTTTGGCCAAATCACAGTTACATGCAGCTATAGCCTTTATTATCTCTGTGGAATAGGTCTGGATTTTGCTCACCTGCAAGTGTGACCTTTTCTCAGACACAAAATGTAAGGTACAATTTATACCTGCTTACCAGTAAGCACATAGATGCTGGCTAGAGCAAAGTCTCAAAACTTGAGAAACTATTAAACTAGGCTTTGGCATGAGAATCAACTATAAGAAGGAAGAGAATCAATCTATAAGAAGGAAGTATTTGCAAGAAACCAAAAAGTGAGAGAATTTCCTTGAGTCCAAGATTTCAGGTTAGTAACTAGTGGATGTGTGAACTCTAATTAAGGGACTACTTTTAACAAGTAATTTCCAGATGCATCGTGACAATTTCTCAACTGCAAAGGTAAACTGATATGTAAATTTCATGTTCATTCAGACCACCTCATTATGTGTAATTTTAATAATCATAAAGAGTAGTCTTTTCTCACATCTACACACACACACACGCACACACACACACACACATACACACATATCTATACCTATATATGTCAAAATTTATATCCACATATCTATCTCCTCATTGGACTTCCACGGGCATTGAAATCTCAGGTGTTCTGACATTTATCACTTAGAGCCTTTAATGAGGGCAGTTGCATCAAACTCAAGAGACAAAACTTTGGGCAGTGCAAGGTGGGGAGACTCCTACAAGATGTGACCCTTGAATGATGATATCGTCTGTGAGAAATTAGACTAAACAGAACAAGGAGAACCAGCAAGTAGAGACACAGCATAAATTGCTGTTTTGGTACTAGCATCATTGAGGAAAAGAAAAAGCTTCCCGAAGAATTCATAACCTGCTCGATTACAATGCAAATTTCTTATTCCTTTGCTGTTTCTAGCCTGTACTCTTACAGTTTTAGAAGTACTAAGACACATCTACAGGTATTTCTGAAGAATTTAATTGTTCTCTGTGATAAATTAATATAACATATAGATAGAAAATAAAAGCAGACACAGGTAGACAAAAGTCGGAAATACTGTTGTTTTCTCTTCAAAAACAATGCAAGAAAAACATATAGAGTGAGATTGTCCCAGGATATAGAAATAGATAGATACAGAAGGATGTGGAAGATTAAAACATCCACAAACAAATTTTAATAATTGATATTTTACATATTTATAGACAACCACACTCAGTTATGTCAGATTATACATTCTTACCAAATACATTATAGAATCCAGAAATAGTCCCACACCGATATGGACAACTGATTTTTGTAAAGATAAAATGCAATTTAATGGAGAAAGGATAGTCATTTCAGTAAATGGAGTTTCAGCAATTGGATATCTTGAAATAATAACAAAAAAGAATTAACTCAAAATGGGCATACACCTATGTGTAAAACCTTACTAAAACTATAAAACTTATTTATCAAACACAGGATAAAATCTTTGTAACCTTGGGCTAGGCCTAACGAGAACAAAGACCCCTCGGTAAAGAAAAACATCAATATGATTAAGAGCAGACTTCTAATCTGACATAATGAAGGCAGAAAGCAGTGGGATGAGAGAAAGGGGATAAAAAATGGAACCTTGAATTCTATCTCCAGTGATATCATCCTTCAGAACTGAAGATGCAAAAAAGACATTCCTAGATAAACCAAGACTAAGAACTTAATTGCTAGTAGCCTTGCTTATAAGAAATACTAAAGGAAGTCTGAACGGGACATTGTAGATAATATATCGTAGTGACCCGTGTTTCTGATTTTTATTCTCCCTGAAGGTTGTAGTCGTTTTGTTGTGTTCAGTCACATGTCTGGACTATATTAGTGGAATTCATTTTCCTCCCAGTGTGTTGCTGACGTCTGCCCTCCCACATCTTGCTGTACAATCACCTGGTTCGTCAGTGGCTCTGCAGCTTCCCCCACCTGGGACTGCAGTGTCAGCCTAGGCTATCTTCAGGCCTTTGCTTTGCTCTGCTGGATGCAGGCTTTTTGCCTTCCCATCCAAATTAACTGACCCTTCTTCTGCATCAATGCTGCTGATTTTCTCAAATCACATCTTTCTGGCAGAATCACCATGCCTACTTAGCTGGGAGGCTGGGGGATGTGAGTAGCTCCAGGCAAGAAGGCTACAGATTCCCTCTATTCTTATGTGAAATTTAGTAGTTCTCCACGGGGAAAAAAATAAATAAATGCATATCCATTTGCTCTATGCCTTTGGCTGAATCCCAATGCACCAAAAATGGCTCTTTTTGGCAGTTTTGCTCAACTATATATTTACTTTTAGGGGACAAGAGTTGCCAACCTCCTCACTCTGACGTACCAGGAGCATCTTACCTTCACTTGACCATTTGGGGCATATTTTTTTTTCCAGCTATAAATTGGGTGTAATGCTATTTAATGTGCTAGATCGCACATGATTTTTTGGGAATCAAATGATACACTTTTAATTATAATAGCTAGTATTTACTAATGGCTTTCTTAATATCAAAAATTATTCTATGTATTTTAAGTATGTTACTTTATTTAATCCTCAAATAGCCTGGCTGGTTATGCATCCCTATGATGAGTTTTAGAGATTAGAAAACTGAAGGAACTGAGAGGTTAAGTTGTTCAAGAACAGAGCTAGTGAGCAGAAACAGAAGAATCCAGACTCGGAACCTAAATTTTTAATCCCACATTGTTACCTACATGGTAAAGTATGAGAATAAGATATTTGTCATGTTATCTTCCATATTCTATCCCATCCTCCAGATATCTACATGAGTTTTCAGTCACTGATTTATCTAATGATTTTTTGTTATCTTTCTCATTTCTGGGTCTCTGAGTGGATAAGCTATAGATATAAATAGAACCAGAATTTGCAGAGCAGAGGGCAACAAGCCAGAAAGACTTTGATTAGGAACCTGAAGAGCCATGACAGAGAAATCACAGCACAGAAAGCACATTGGCTTACAGTTGTCATTCTGATAGTGATAGCCCCACCCCCCACCCCCTTTTGGGTCTGGTCAGAGTTTGAGTCATCTCCAGTAAGCTGTCTGGAACTTCTTTCTGATAAACAGAACCTTTGGTGTGCTGAGAAACAAATCATATTTTCTTTCCATGCCACTGGATCTTCAAGATTC
Source organism: Rhinolophus ferrumequinum (assembly GCF_004115265.2). Classification (NCBI taxonomy): domain Eukaryota; kingdom Metazoa; phylum Chordata; class Mammalia; order Chiroptera; family Rhinolophidae; genus Rhinolophus; species Rhinolophus ferrumequinum. The sequence goes on from NC_046307.1 coordinate 31,121,007, forward strand.
AGGACGTATCACATAGTGTATTCTTTCCTTTCCTTCTCTTCCCTTCCTTTCCCTTCCCTTTTCTGTTTTACAAAGGTCTTAATACTGATGTACAGAAAGGTTATTGGTGGAAGGGATGTAAATGACAGCCATCATGAAAAGTCTGGATGATGACACAAAAGCATTTCTCATTAGAGGTGGATAAAACACATGGAAACAATCTTTCCACTTCATTAGTGTATATCATGGTTTATCCCCATTGGTGGCCACGTGGAGCCAATGTGTGGAGTGGGCTGTGAGCTGACAAGGGCCTTGCAGCTGCAAGGTCATTCCCATGGGAAGCTTCGCCTCAGCAATCTTCCCAGAAAGTACAAGATAACACTAATGCAGCCAGAGACATACAAAGTGGCCAATACACAAAACAAAATGTTCTAATAATACCTGCTTATTCTGCTAATACTTGTTTGTATAGATAACTATTCTAAGACTGTATAAAAACTGTGTGTGAAATAAAGACTGCGCCACTGCTCCGCTCTCCGTGGATGGTGGACCTCCCGATCCCAGCTTTCCTGTCTCTGTGTCTTTTCTCAATCTGCTCACCCTTCCCCCTCAGGCCGAGCCCTCCTGGTTGCACGGGCTGGGGCAAGCCAATACAGTCGAAGTTACCTCTTGCAATAACAACGGTTCACCCTACACTAGTCTGTCTCCATCATGTCAATATTAAATAAGCATTATGTCCAGCATAAAGAACAATGACTTCTCTTTATTTCAAATGCTACTGATTCTCTGTTTGATTTTTAAGTAAATGTCATTGGAGTGGGGGGAGTATGCCAGTATTCAAATTGCATGTGACTGAGTTGCAAAGCACTTCTTATTTCTTGCCTGAAGTACTTGGACTTGGTAACATGATACCTGGAGGATGCTGCCAACCGTCAGACAGCTCTACCACTTACTAGCTCTGCAGTACTAGAATAATCCCGCTCATTTCCCTAACTTTAGTTTCTTTATTGTCTATAGTAGCACTTCTGCAACCTACCTCACAAAGTTTTTGTAAGGATGAAATGATAAAATGTTGACACATTCTAATAACAAGAAATGCAAAATCACTGTATAATTGCTGGTTCATGTTACTCTGTTAATGAAAACTATCCATATGCAAATTCCATGCATATGTTTATAATGGATCCTAATAATTATACTTGCTGTCAATAAAGACTGCATTAACATCATTCTTCTATGATTTTATTCTCACACTGAAACCCTCCTAAAGTTTTCGAGTGTAATTTTTAGGAAGAGCCAACTAAAAGTGAATCTGACTTCATACAGAGGTTTGGATTTTTTTTTTTTTAATTGTGATGTACAATTAAAACATTTTGTACTGGAAGATAGTCATTGTAGGCATCAGATAAATTAGGGCACAGAGAGAAATTCCATAAATGGGGAAATCAACTGATATAAATGGTTGCATGTGCAGGAGAAACAGAAGCAAATTCAAATCCTGATTCTGCTAATTTATACCTGCGGGAACATAAGCTAGACACTTAACTTAATTAAACCTATGTTTCTTCATTGGCTAAGTGGAAACAATAGATATGCCTAGAATCTATCAAGTATTCACTATGTACAAAACAGTATATTAAACATACATCATTTAATTTTTAGACTTCTTAAATTTATGAAGAATTTGAGTACTCTGAAGTTTCTATTTTTATAAAGTGTTATCTGAGAGATACTCCTTTAAATGCCAATTTCTGAATAGACATTTTTCCAAAGAAGATACACAAATGACCAACAAACACATGAAAAGTTGCTCAACGTCAGTAGCCATCAGGGAAAGGGGAATCAAATAATAATGAGATATAAATGTATACTAGCATGGCCCAATACTAGCAACACCCCAATAATTTTAATAAAAAAAATACTATACAGAGTATAACTAAGAGGAGTTATTATCCTTGAGAGTGCTCATAAGCTTTCATGTCCCAATATTTGCTTTAAATAAAATCAGTTCACATTGTGAGAACTTTGTAGTTTCTTTTCTTATTGATCATCTCTCCCCGATCAAACTTTCTGAGACACTACACTGGACTCTGGGAAGAGCAGTAACTTCTGGGCTTCTTAGCTTGAACCTTCCTGCACGGAAGCTTGGCCGTAAGATTGATCTGGGGTGAGAGTGGCTGGGTTCCAATACTATCAGCTTCCATGCCTGGGGTAGCGCCCCTGTCCTATGAGTAGGGCTGGATAGAGGAAGGGAGTTGTGTTCCCATGAAATTAGCCTCTTCATCTCGGAGCTGGAGGAGACCAGAAGTGCTGGCAGCCTGCCCCTCTCAGTAAGACATGGTAAGCCTTGACTGGGAGCTGAGGAGAGATGAATCCCCATCTTCCTGACCGCAGCTGCCCATACACTTATGTGGAGTGGAGCTTCTACCAAACAGTTGGACAGAGAGGTAGGGAATGGGTCAAATGCCAGACCCCTGCAGTTCTTAATAAGTTTTAGTATAATTCCTCAAATAAGTGTTTCTTCATTTCTGTATGCACTTAGTACAATGTCCAAAGACTTTACATGATTTTATTTTCTTAATTCTAAGTTTTCTCCAGGTTTGCTTGTTAGTCTGGGACATAGGTAATCGTCATTCTGGAAGTAAAACCTCCTTCTTCCTTTTGAGCTCAATTCTATATTTGTGGTCCTTTGTTTTCTGTAATGAATATAACATTTATATATATGTACAGCTAAAGGCTGGGGGCCTCACATCTCACACCAAAAGAGGCTTAAAGAGTTTTGTACCTCTGAGTTAATTGCCACAGGTGCTTCACACCATAATATGTATGTATACATTAATTGTTTTTTGACGAGAGAGGACATTGCAATAGAGAATCATTGCCACCTGTCAAAGGTTAATAGACCTAGTTGTTGTGGGGGTTAGGCCTAGAGCCCAACAATTCCAACTCCTGGTCCAGCCATTATTCCTTCAACCACTATGTAGTTTCCATATGAGTGTTAGGAAGGATGTATCAAGGATTGTGTTAAGGATTTGAAATAGTCTGGATGTTAAAGATCCAGTCTCTTCCCAGAGCACAGACTCCATACAAAGATATAGGTGGTAGACGTCTTTTCATGATACACTGTAGTCACTTTCATTACTCTGTTCCCTTCAGCTCCCCAGGCAGCAGGCTCTCCACCTCCGCCGGAAACTCATATTTCAGTTAGGAGGAATTCACTGGCCTTTTAAAGCCTGATTGTTCCTGTATCTCAAGCAAAATCTTAGTGGAAGAGCATGTAAAACTGTCCAAATAGGAGAGGTTCTGATCTCATAATTTCCCTACCATTTGAAACATTTTCCCTTACCACGAATGAATTTCAATGGCAGTGTTCCTGTCATGAAAGGTAAAGTCAAAAAGAGACACTTTGGTAAAAAGGGGACAACATGAAAATACACAAAACCCTCATTTATGAAGTTTTATAAACTGGCAAGATAGGCATATCAAACAGATACAGACATCATTTTCACAGCTAGGTCATGTTAGGACACCTACGCCTCTTCTTGTTTCTGTTGCTGTCAGGCTTTCTTCAGAATCAGGGGTATAGTGATAAAAAAAAAAAAAAAGCCTTCATTGTTCACATTTAAGATTCCAAACTTTTATAATGATTCATGTCCATACCTAAGAGTTTCTCTTTAGTATATTAAACACACTTGATACAGTCTTCATTTTATTTTTAGGTATTCTGTGTAGTATACTACAAGGCACCATTGGATCTCATTTTCTATCAAACACACCTTCACTGTCACTGACGAAGAAATGATCTCAAACTGGAATAGGGTTTGACTGATTGGCTCAATTTTGAAATACTCATTGTCACAGAATGGACTAGTCACTACACAGTGAAGAGCATGTCTTTTCAAAAACTGTCTGCCAGAGAAAAATCTTCTCCATCACAGAAGGTTGGTGGAAATATTCAATACAGAGGTGAAATGTATCTTTTGGATGGGCAGCTGTGTAACAGATAGTTGAAATAAATGTTCAAGACAACACAAATTTTGGTAAAATACTGTCATGTGGGAATAAAGGTGTACATTTAGTTCTTGAAGATATTTTAGTCTGAAAGGTCTTTGATTAACATGCAAATTTATCTAAAAGCAGTAACTCAAACCCAACAACTAATAAATTAGCAGGATTCTCTAAGAATAAGGTGCTTTGTGAAAGTGTCACAAAATAAACAACTAGAATCAGCTGCCAACAAAGCATGAAGGAGGTTTTGCCTCAATAAAGGCATGAAGCATAGAGTCAGAGATTGGATATGAGAAAGAAGTGAGAAAAATGGAAGAATTGATAAAGATTACAAATGTCCAATTGAATGGGCAGTAAAATAGTAATGACAAAAATAGAAATAGAGCCTTCAGGAGGAGCCAATAAAGGTTGAAGGGAAGATGAAGAGTTTGGTACTAGAACTCATCTTGATTATGAAAATTTGTGCAATTACTCCATAAGTATACACATATAGTAAGTGCACATTTTATATACTCTCAGTAACTCATGTATGATAATTCACATCAATTATGTTTTACTTGCATGTGATCATGTATATGTCCATGTTTGTGTGAATATGCATGCATGTACATATGGGTGTGTTTGTATAAATGTGTATGTGTGTGTGTGTGTAAACGTATATTTTCCTGGGATAATATAGTGTTTCTCTATTGACTTTGGATTTGAATGCAGCTAAAAAATAAAATCCTGAATCTCTTGCCTACTGAATGTGGTTAAATTACTTAAACTTATTTATTTGCAAATTCCTCATCTAAGATTACATGCCAAAAGAAGTTACTTGTGCATGCTAAGCACTTAGTGCAATGTCTGACACAAAAGTATTCAATACATATTAACTATACAATCTAAATAAATATACAGTTAAGGCTATAAGTAAGTTATGAATATATTCATAGCTACTGAGCAAGTATAAAAGTCTTTATCATTGAATATGAGAATGATTTATTTCTCAAATCCCTTGCTAGCTATAAAAAGGAAAATACTTTTTATTACCTGAGCTTTTACACATGCATTTTAGAAACATTTATTAAAATGTATATGGAAAGGAGATGAGAGAATAATGATTTGACTCAGTAGTTTTTACAATCCTTAGGTTGGGTGTAGACCTAAGACATTTTTCTACTTGGTACCATGTTTCTTCGATGGACATGTATAGGTACAGAATGCAGTACTATTGGTGACAGACTTCCTAATTTTACAATGGGCCTTTGATACAAAAAATCAATTTAATTCATAAAGTTATAGCTTGTAACAGTAGTATTTTATAGACATTTTCATCTAAGATTGAGCGAATCTTGAAAGTGTGTGGAATGGTACCATTTCATGCACGTACAATACGATTATTTGGATATCTGACAACATCCCAGTATTTTAGAGATGCATACCTGTGTAGTTGTGAATGCATTGTGTCAAAATGTAATTCTGGGAAAGTTGTATTGAAAGTATTTGCTACCTGGTACTATCTATTTATAATCAAGAGGACCAGATAATGCTGACATTCACGCTCAAAAGGTCACATGTGGTAAGTTTAGCTCTTACGACTACTCTGAAGGTTAGTGATGCACATAACCTATAGAGCTAACATTTGCAGTGAGCCTGGTTTTATTTTAGTATTGAAGTTAGCTTTCTAAATGACAACCCTGGGCCCACTGGCTACACTTTCTTTGTCCTTTTTAACAAAAGAGTAACAAACATTATTCATTCCCTTTGCATGGGAAAAAGAATCTCACAGGTTCATTATTTGTTTACTTATTGTTCCTATTAATACCTCAATATCCTCTTGAAAACACTGAAGGGAAGCTCAAAGTTTGGTTTAATTATCAATCACCTTGTGCAACAGATAACTGAGCCATCAGGCTTACATACAAGAGTTCTCATTCTTGCCTAAAATCATTGGAAGACAACATACGTAACTTTAACATTATAGAATATTTTTCCTTCTCTCTCATCAAACTAGTCTCACGCCATTAGGAATACAAAACAAACATGGTGACCTGGGAATTAACTTTTTTTTTTTTTCCTGTTTACTCAATCCAGATTAAAAGGAACCTATTAAATTTCTCTTAAAAAGTGAACATTAGTACAAACTGAATCTGGGGTTTTGGATGATGATTAATCTTAGGGTTTTTTTCCTCCTCTCAATTGTGTGTTATTACAGCTTAATCAGACATTTATCAGTATCATTGAAGTAAATATAAATATGTCTTCAATGATTAAAAGTAATTTTATTACTTTATTTTTCACATTAACTCTGATTTGCAGTAAAAAGTGTTTTTAAGCTCTGGTAATAACATCTGATATAGCGCCAGTAAAAGAAGAAAACGGCTGCCATTTTCAGAAGTCCTTCCTCCATTCCTACATTTTGCTGCCACTTACCATATCTCAATTACGTAGAGAAATGGGGAATAAGATAGAACATTCTTGACATTCTATTTAAAAGAGAGTTCTTAGATACATTATTTGATTGATTTCAAATGCAAATGTTTACAGTTACCAAACAGGTTGTCTAAATAAACTGGCTTGCTGGTAATGCTGAACCAGACGGCACTACCTCATCAAAACGGGCTACTGGTTCAAGGTTCCAACTCACTGTTGCCAGCAAGAATGCGGTCCTGTGTTAAAATAGCTAAAGCTTGCTCAGGAGAAGTCATATCTGTGTGTGTGTGTGTGTGTGTGTGTGTGTGTGTGTGTGTGTGTGAAATCTTCCAATTCACAAAATACTCAAATTTTTAAATCACCTATTGCTTCCCTTTCTTCCTAACTTCCTCCATCTTACCCCTCAAAACAAATCAACAAGCATACCTGGCTCAGGGGCCACCAGCTTGCACCCTCTACATATCATTACTGTTGTTCGTGCCAGTATTAACATTATGTGTGCTTATTAATGCATAGGTAATTTAATCAAGGTTTAAATTGAAAATAATGCATAATATATATTTATGATGGATTTATTAATAATATTATCACAATGTTAACATTCTACATAGAGGCTTAGTTTAGCAGAAAGAGCAATGGTTTTCGAGTCAGAAGGTTCCAGTCCCACATATTCACTATAGGATCTTAAGAGGATTGATTGACTTTACTAAACTTCGGATTCCCCATCCACACAAAAAAAGATAATACTATGTGCACTGAAGGAGCATTGTAAGGAATATAATTGATACATACCATGTTTCCCCGAAAATAAGACCTAGCCGGACAATCAGCTCTAATACATCTTTTGGAGCAAAAATTAATATAAGACCCAGTCTTATTTTACTATAATATAAGACTGGGTCTAATGTAATATAATATAATATAATATAATATAATATAATATAATATAATATAAATACTGGGTCTTATATTAATTTTTGCTCCAAAAGACGCATTAGAGCCTATTGTCTGGCTAGATCCCATTTTCGGGGAAACAGCGTAGATAAACATTTTCACCATGTTTGGCTTACGGTAGAGATGCGATGGTACATCTATTGAATGATACCTTGAATAATAATTAAAATTATTTTTAACCAAAGCTAGGAAATATTCTGTTTTATTTTTCTGACAAAAAAACCACACAACTTAATGAGTTTCACATTTTAAGTTCCTGGTAAAAGATAACAGTTCTGAGTGATCTACATACACATTCGCAATCTATCCATCTGTCCACCCATGCATCAATCTGTCCATGCATTTCTCATTCATTCATTGAAAATACGTATGAAGTATGAACTGTGTACCAAGTACTGTGCTAGATCCATCTTATAGAAGCACAAAAATAAATGCCAATCAGTACTGATTATGGAAATCTCAAAAGAACATGGTGCTTCAGATAGAATAATGGCAGGGATGAGAAAGGGGTGCAGAGGGAAGTGCAATTTAGATTTGAGGGGATGAAAATGAAGTGTTTCCTAGCAAAACAAAGAGTTGGAGTTAAGAATGTCCTTGACATTTTAGGGGACCAGAAGAGAAGCCAGCTCCAAACAACTCCAGTTTAGTTCATTAGAGGAATTGAAAGAATGCTGATAGAGTTGTATTCTATGACAGATATAAATTATCTCAATAAACTTTCCCACCGAGCCTGAAGCTGCCTCACAAATCTTCTCAATCTACAATCCACTATCAGTAGAATCACACTGGCATACAAAACAGAACCCACTTGTATTTTTCTTTCCTGCATTTTGTTCCTTTCCTAATATCTTTAAAAATTATGAGATAAAATGGAGATAGACAACATCATGTTAGCCTAGAACCAATATAGTGATGCCACTATAATACAGGCAGTAATAATAAACTTCTGTAATGTATGATTCAATGAAATGAAAAAAGTGAATTTGGGACAGAAGGCCAACTGTTAAAAAAAATGAGGGGAGTTGCAAAAAGACTGTACAGAAGAGAATAAAACATAAACATTGATGAAAATGGAACACTATTTGTAAATGGCCAAGTATTAACCTGTTCCTGGATTGAGACCACCATCATACATTATATTTGCCATAATAAACAATAATATATATACTGATTCATCTCAGAGATAAGTCATCCTTCTTCCTATGTCTAAATTCCACTTAATAATTTTCTTAGGAAATTAAATGGGTACTGAAAGTACCCATAAAGTCATAATGATTTAAAATTGTTGGGAGCAATAATTTAGTTTGATCCAATCAGCATATACTCACATACTAAACCTAATACTAGCATTTTATTTTTTCATTTACAAATTCTGTGCTTATGAATGTGTAAGATGATCTGCTTACAGGTGGGAATGCAAATATAAATAAGACAGAAGCCCTATCCTAAAGAGTCAACAGGGCAGATGAACAGGAATATTTGCCATGGAAGCTTTGAGATTTGGTATTATAAAGATACACACCATCGTACATACACTAGGCAAAAGGAGGGAAGGATTTAACTTGAGAAGTCACATCAGTCTTCTCTGATAAATAGCGACTTAAGTGGGGTCTTAAAAATGCGTATGTTTACAAGGGAGCTGTGTGGATACAGTACAGTGATCTTCAGCCTTTAACCTCGAAATAGAACAAAAGAAGGCTTTATTTCATGTTAAACACTGAAATATGTCATGTCAATTACTAAGCATTATCAGAGTTTAAGAAAGACGGTAAAAAGCATGAGCTATTCACACTGAAGCAAGCATCTAAAAGAAGAAAATGTAATCTGTGTCTTGGAAGGTATGCTAGGATACAGAAAGCACAAGAAGTCCACTGAAAGCTCTACAACTTGTATAAAACAAAAAAATGATTCACAGTAAGGAACAGAGACCATCCGAGCCCACGTGTCCTCCGGTTTCCTCCTGTTACCACAAACGAGCGGTCTGTATTCTTACGAAAAGCTAACCCTTCCATTTGTGCACTAGATCCCATATCATTTTGCCTATTCAAGGACATGGATCCAGCAGTTTCCTCATACCATTTTGACATTTCTTCTCTCTTTTAGATCCTGCACATACATTGTAATTTCTATCACCGTGTAAAACAAACCCTATCTTCACCTTATTTTCCTCTTCAAGTAACACCAATATCCCACTCTCATTTACATAAAAACTCTGAAAGTTTTACATGCTCTCTTTTCCCAGTATCTCTCCATCTATTCTCTACTGATACCCTCTAATCAGTGTGTTGTCTTCTACTCTCCGTTATAAGTGCTATTGTCAAAGTGACCAATGAACTTCATGTTTTTAATCAAACAAAATATTTAATCCACAGACCTCATCGATGTTGAACTTTCTGTATATTTAACATTTCAGCCATCCTCATTGAATACTTGCTTCACTTGGTTTTCAGGGTACTACATACTCCTTTAACTGGATAAGAAAATGACTATGTTTGAGAAAATGAGGATGTTTTATCCATTCCAGATTGAAATAATATGGTTTGGGCTTTATCATAAAACTTAAGAAAACAGGACAGATTGACATAAAATAAAACCTCTTTAACCTCTCCATTAATCCCTTGAGCCACAGCAAGTAATGTATTAGAATTAGTTAATACATATTTAATTAATGAGGCTTTATACTTGAACATCTACATTTTACTCTTCATTTATTTTCTTTCTCTAGCAATAACCTTCTGAACAAACTATATATAATAGGGTCAATTAGTAGAGAAGGAGCCTGAACATCTTTACAAATGACATAAGAAGGTATTTTTAGCTTAAGATGAAACCTGATTTTGGTTTACTTCACTTATTTTTATTTATCTTTTTCCACTGCAAGTCAAAGTAGAGTACCCATAAATTAAAAATTAAGACGAAGGAAGAATCAAGGTAAAGTTATGACAGAAAATAGCACACAGTTTTGCAGGCCATTTACTGAAGGCCAGCCATGTTCTTATTTGGAGTACTTAGCGAGTTTGAACAAAATTTCCAGGAATTGAAAACATTTCTAGAATGACTCCTCTCCCTAGCTGCCCTTTGGAAATAGATGGTTATCAGGTTACCATTGTCTCCCTTTTTTCAGCATGGTCACTTTTTCTCTAATCCTTTTCTGATACCATTTACCCTTTCTGAAATGGTCACTTCCATTGCAATCAAGCTGTGCTTCAAAGCTCAAAAAACACTCTGGTTCCTCATGAAAGTTTCTTAGGTTATTCTAGCCACCATTCGTCTCTCTTACTGAGCTCTTTTTAATATCATTTTCAATCACAAAAATAAAATTTGGTTATTAACAGGCTGTCTTCTAGTTTTCTGTTGCATAAAATGGTCAATTTATTACATAGCCTTATCCTCAACAATTATCAATCATTTCATATATCTAACATGTCCCTTTTAATGATTGTAGATTACATTATGCCATCTGTGATTCTCACAGAACTTAGTGTGTATATGTGTGTGTGTGTGTGTGTGTGTGTGTGTGTGTGTGTGTGTGTATGTGTATACCGGGGGTGCCAGAAAATGTATACACATAACTTGTATTCATCTTTTGTTATTAGAATATATTGAGTATTAAAATTTTAATATAGTTTCTTCCTTTCTTAAAATGTGTGTACATTTTTTTTGGCGCTTCTCTCTATATACCTCTATCTGTATCTATATCTATATATGTATATCCATATATGATATACATATTTATATCTATATATGATTTTATAAACCCCGTGAAACAGAAGTGTCAGTAACTTACATGTCCTAATTATATAAGAGAATGCCTGCATTTGTTCCCAAATTCCTGTTCTTGCTGATGAAATGCTTACATTTCATAAATATCCAGCTGTGACAACTACAATTAACACATCTTTCTGTAACATTAAGTAGAATGGTCTGCAAGACTGAGCTGGAGTTTTGTAAGGCAGCATTTGCCAACGTTATAACCTCTAGGAAAATAGGGAACTTTTTAGCTTCAACAGATGGGAGCATCACTGTACCAAATATCATAGACTCTGTCTTCTTAAATTTAGAAGTATTGCATTACTATCATAATAATAAAAGTTACCATTGATATGTTTACTGGGTTACTTGAGATTTTTACACATCTTAGCCGTATAATCTTGACAACTTTGTGAGAGAGGTCTGATTTTTAAAAATGAGAAAACTGAGGCCCACATAGTACTATTTGATTTGCTATCGCTGAAGATGCTTGATCCCTTCTTTGCTACATTTCAGATACTTCTTAATACCATCTCTTACCAATATATTTCAGTTACAGTCTCTGCGGGGAATAGACCAGTCCCTCCACATATACTCTAGTTTTCATAATCCCCCAACCTGGTAAAAAACCTAGATTTACATTTTTTCATCTACCAATCACCAACCCAACAGGCATTCACTATATTACTTCCATATATAAATCATAGTCCCAGCAATTGTGAGAGCCACAGAACTTCATAAAAGAGCTCCTGTCATCATGGAATCTACAACATGTGCTTGGATTTATGAAGGAGTATTAGTTTCCTATTGTTGCTGTAACAAATTATTACAAATTTAGGGGCTTTAAAACAACATTAATTTATTATAGTACAGTTCGGTAGGTTAGAAGTCATATACACATCTCACTTGGCTCAAATCAAGGTGTCATTAAGGCTGCACTCCTTCTGGAAGGTCTAGGGGGAATCTATTCCCTTGCCCTTTCCAACTTCTAGACTCTGCTCATATTCCTTAGTCCATTATCCCCTTCCTCAACCTTCAAAGCCAGCAACTTTGCATCTCTCTTTGCCTTTGTTCTATAGTCATACCGTTTCCCCGAAAATAAGACCTAGCTGGACAATCAGGTCTAATGCGTCTTTTGGAGCAAAAATTAATATAAAACCCGGTTTTATTTTACTATAAGACCTGGTCTTATATTAATTTTCACTCTAAAAGACGCATTAGAGCTGATTGTGCGATTAGGTCTTGTTTTTGGGGAAACACAGTATCTCCCTATGACTCTCCTCTTTTATATCCTTCTTCCATTGAAGGGCTTTCATGATTATATTGGGATCCCTTGGATAATCCAAGATAATCTCTCTCTTTTCACGGCAACTGGTTAGCAAATTTAATTCCACCTGCAACCTTAATTCCACTCTGCCACGTAACCTCACATATATATATAAATTCAAGATATTATGACAAGGACATATTTGGGGTGGGGACATTTCTGCTCATCAAAGAAAGGGAGAGGGGAAGAACATCAAAGAAACAGGATTCCACGAGAAGACAGCCACAGAGTATGGAAAACACAGATTATGTCTAGGGAACAGTCTTGGATAGAAATCCCATCTAATGTACCTGAAGACATCTTACAGGTGTTGCAGATAATTTATAAGACTTCAAGAACATATGAGCATTTTCTGTAAGCGGCTTCCATTCATTTTTGAAAGTTATAAAATTGTAATAAAGAGATAACTATGACAGAGATGGGGACGGGAAGAAGCAAAAGAGAAGTCTCAAATACTGCTGAAATGAGTACATTTATGTCAGCCTTAAATCCCAATCCTGATCTTTGAATTGGAGTTTCAGCACATCAGTTCAACTCTCAGAGGGTGGGTTATATTCAACCAACATTGGGAAGGATGGGCAGCCACTTTGGGCCCTCTTGATGGCTAGGCCAGGAATACATATTTTAGGCCCAGCTATGACCCTTGGCTGGAGTTAAGAAATAGAGTGCTACGTTATAAGATGAAGAGTATGGAGTAATTTGTGTGATGGGCCATAGATATGCAGAATACATTTGGTGAGAAATTACACAATCAGTTTTAGATAGTATTAAGTATCTTTAAGACCTCATCTCCCACGACTCAGCATGGAGAGAAAGAACTCTTGGGAATCACTTACAGCTTTTTATCTTTCTTTAAAGTAAAATCACCTAACTTCTCATCGAAGTTGAAGACCCAAACAAGTTTACTCATCAAGGAAATTTTCCCCAAAACTATTTTTAGTCGTATTGCCTGTATCTCACTGTTTAGCACTTGGCTATATATCAACAACTATGATTCAGTAATTATTTTGCAAGTTTAGGTCATCTTCCCAATTAATTTAATTGCATGCTGGTCAAAGATCATTTTTTAAAACGTCCTCATAGTGATCAGTACATAATAAATATAAGTAAATACAACTGAAGGGTCCAAGTCAAAAAGACTTCCCTTGAGTCAATTTACATTTCAAATACAAACATTATTCAAATGTGTTTGAACATTTTTTTATTGTTGTGACTATTACAGGTATTTATGATCATATATATTACGCTCATATGTGCTCAAGTTTCACATAATAGTAATAAAAAAGAGAGAAAAAAACAGTACCATTTGTGGTACAATTACTATGTTCCAAAAACCATCAATTGTAAGTATTTTATAGGTATTATCTCACTGAATGTTCATCAAAGCCCTAGATCACAGACTACTACAAAAATTAAATGACGGGAATTAAAGTCCTAAGCACAGGATCTTACCCATATGATCGGAGAAGGGTAGCAGAATATGTCATTCCAAAATATGACTGTGGGAGTGTATGACACGCCACGCCAAAATATGCCACTTTGGTATACTGATCATTTTGAGCTGTAGGTACTTGAAAGATAACAAATATTGGGAGAAGCTTTCTCTGAATGTCCCTTTTCTACCTAAAGCCAGGTCCTCCAAAACGGTTCTCTATCATTGTAAGTCCCCTCCCAGGAGTTTCATCAACCAGGGAAGAGAGACTCTTATCACAGGAGAAGAGACCAGAAGTGAACACCACACCCAGAAAAACGCTGTCACAAACTATCATACGCCCCATCTATTCTTTTCAGGGCCAGCTCATCTTTCCTAAAAATCATTTACTCTCCCCTAAGAGTCCTACGTTCCTCCTCCTCTTTCCCTCTTAAAATGATATTTAATAATGAATTCTAGGCCACTATGAGGAGTTACTCCTTTTTCCCCTGAGTATTTCCCATGTAGACAGGAGGTATACGTGTAAATAAACTTGTTTGTTTTTCTCTGCTAATCTATCTTTTGTTACAGGGTTCTCAGCTAAAAATTCAGAAGAGAGGGGAAATTATTTTTTCTCCCTTACTGTCCGCCTTCAAGAACTGTTAGCTACTTTTTAATTTTTATATTATGTCTTTCACTTAAACAACTGGAGTTCAGTGATTTCAATGCCTTTTCTTTTCAGAATTTAATAAAACTTAATAACCCTCTCAGTAACTAAAAAGATATTATCAACAGCATATTAAGTGATTCTGACCTAGTGTGGCTTATTTTCTCGCCCTTGCACTCTTCCCAGTATGCACACACATTTACTACATTTCCCCACGAGAGCAGACAGCTTGCTGAATTGTGTTCCTATGGCATCACCATTATTCCACAAGTAGAATTTTTAAGTGAAAGGCCTTGGGTGACTGAATTATAATGACCAGACATTTCAAAGCATCCCCGAAAGCAATCTGAGCCCTGAGTAAAGCTGAAAGTCTGAATGAAATGGGCTCCCTGGGGAGAGAAATACAGAAAGAGCCATACACTGTTTGTGTCTGAAAATAAAGCATATACATTTCAGAAGTCTGGAACACAAGAGGAGAATGTTATTCTTTGGTTTGGAAGATAGAACAATTAGACAGTGGGAGCACACAGCATACCCTAGGTGAGTGCACGTCAGAGAGACCTACTTTTAGAGACCTAGGAGGGCGGGTGAGTGATACATGCAAAACGTGAGGAAAATAACAAATGAGTTTGAGCATTTTTGAAAAAAATGCTGCACATTACAGCAAAACTGGAAAGAAAATAGGTGTTTCTTTAATTTGGGGGATTAAGTACTGTAATTGCCATTATAATTCATCCATATCAAAGTAGGCTTGTGGAATACAGCTTCAGGTGCTGTTCTTCAAAGTACTTCTTCATTGCTCAGGATTTAGCATTGCCCTTCAGCCAAAAATCACCATAAAAGTCCCACCTGCTACTTCAGTGTAAACTATTAATGGTGCTAAAGAGCAGTATTGCCTTTCAACAGCCATCTATCTATCATCTGCTCCCGTATTTTGTTATCCAGGGACTAGAGATACTTCAGTACAGAAAAGAAAAACAGTAAAAGAAGAAGGGCTGATTTTCCATTCCTTTCCAACCCACATTTTTCATGAAAGTGGAACAAACTGTGTTCCAGCCCATGTTTTGTTAATAACGCCTAGCTACATTTCATGCCTTGAATATTTTTACCTGGCTCCATTCTGTTCTTCACAGCTCTCCCTCCTTCCTCCTCCAGCTCTGCAACCTGAGGGCAAAATTTTAGAAGCTCATTTTGATACACTTTATTTTTGCAAAACTAATCATTTCAAATAGGATGAAAACTACCTAGATAATAAAATACCCAATTTTATATTTTTAAATATTTAGTCATACCCCAGAGATATTGCTGGTTTGGTTCCAGACCACCGCAATATAACAAGTATCATAATAAAACAACATGCAATCTTTTTTGCTGGTGGAGGGTCTTGCCTGCAATTTCTACAATTTCTAAAAAATGCAAACTGTTAAGCACAAAAAAAGCAAAGCGAAATACAATGATGTATGATTGTAATATTAGTCCCTAAGTGACCAGGGAAGAAATAGTTTCTTACTTTTTGGATTGTTTTTACGTTCATTTTATTTAGTTCTTTCATACTATTCATAAAATTCATAGGTATGCCAATAATGAAAAAATGCTGGGACACCATTCCCTACATCAAAAGACGTAAAAGAGCTAGCCAGTCTAACTCAGGTGAAAAATGCTACCCTTCTGTCATACATTGATGTAATATTTTATCAACTGTCTATATGTAACATACAATCAATAGTAATAAAAACGTCATCATTGAAAATTTATAATGCCATCGTAATGGATACGCCTTTATCATCCATTGTTTTATTTGATTCTCACAGAAAACTCTCTGTTAGGCACTACTATTCTACAAATGAGAAAAATGAAGCACAGTTTGGTGTGAGATCCTGGCCTAAGATTACTTAACAAATGCACAGTGGTTAGGATTTAAACCTAGGCACTGGGACAACCAATGTCCTCATTCTAAAGCCTCTCATTCATTTTAAAGAGAATTGCCTGCTCCATTTCTTTACTCATAAGGGAAAAATGAATTGGGAGCGGGGACTTAACATTCAATTAAGACCAGTATGCACTAAGCACTGAGTCACTATATTGTTTTATTCTGGTGCCTTTGTAATTTTCTTTGTACAGCACAAAAATAATGAGGTGTTTCTAAAATGGTGGTGTTTTAGTGCTTTACAATATTCACTTATTTAATCTTTATAATAACCCGAGGTAGATTTTGTTATATACCCATTTTCCAATTAAAGCATCTTCAGTACAAAGAATTTAAGTAATTTAACCAAGGTTATGCAGCGGCTAAATGGCAATATACCCTCCATACATAGTTCCCCGCAGCCATCGTGGATCTCATTATCAGTTCAATGAAGTGGATTCCTACACTCCATGGAGACTCTTTTATTAACACCTAGGCCTTAACCAAAAAGCTGGGCTACTACTGTTAGTAACAGGGCAGTTCTATATTCTGCCTTCTGGGGCTCCAATTAAGTTTTTTTTTTTCACAAGGTTCACTGGACTTATTCCAATTGCTCACATAATTGCTGAATTATCCTTCTTAGTTCTTTCTAAAACAGTAGCCCTTGTAGACGTCTAAACAAAGGAAAGCCAGTTAAGCAGCTGTATACAAGAGGGCAATGGTGGCTACATCCTTCTCTCGGAGATATTTAATACCATCTTCCCCAACAGAAACTAGGATGAGAAATGATTTTGACAGATTGCAAAATGCAAAATCATGTTCTCCAAAAGTCACTATTTATATGAGCTGCATGACTTAGTATGATAGGAATAGTTACTGTTTAGGATATTCTGAAACCAGAGATTACACCTATCTAATAGAATTCAATAACATATTTATTCTTTAAAACATTGTGTTTCCTTAAAACTGGTAAGTACTTCTCTGGAGTACATTTTTATAATTCTGATTACCTCTGGGAATTATATCAGTCGTTTCAAAGGATGCAAATAGTCAAATAGGCAAGTCAAAAGAAGTACTCTTAATAGCATAGATGCTACTGAGATGTGGACTATAAATTGTAGAGAAATTTCTAGTGAAACAAGAACTACGGGTAGTGTAATTTGTTTGATTGGGTCAATAGACATGGTTAAATGAAGCATTAAGACAAGCAGATAAATTTCTACAAAGTACCTCTATGATTCTTTTCTTTCTCTCTTTCTCTCTCTCTCTGCCCCCCCCCCAATCTCCTTCTCCTTTGTCTCCTTTTTTATGTTGACAATAGAAATGAATGACCAGCCAATCCTGCCAATTGAAACAGTCATCATTTCAGTTTATCTCCACACGATTAAGTCCCAGGAAACAAATCACGTTATACAATCTACAAATCTACACACTGCCTAAAATGTTCAATCAGCTCATTTTCATGATGAATTTGGAAAATAACAAAATAAAGTCTTTTACTGCAGATGATTGCATTTTGACTTATTTAAATCAGCCATAAGAAAAGATGAAATAGTACCATTTGCGACAACATGTATGGATCTTGAGATTATTATGCTAAGTGAAATAAGTCAGACAGAAAAAGTAGAGAACCATATGATTTCACTGATATGTGGGATATAAAACTGAAACAACAACAGAACAAGGCAAACAAATGAAGAAACAAAAACTCATAGACACAGACAATAATTTAGGGGTTACCAGAGGGTAAGGGGGGTGGGGGGTTCTAGAAGAGGGCAAACGGGGTCAAATATATGGTGATGGAAGGACAACTGACTCTGGGTGGTGAACTGACTCTGGGCGGTGATATATAGATGATGTATTACGTAATTATACATCTGAAACCTATGTAACTTTGCTAACAATTGTCATCCCAATAAACTTTAATTAAAAAAAAAAAGAAAGCACATAACCTGACATATGTGCCATTATAATCAACTTTATGACCACATCATTTCCTGAAAGAAACAAATATCTCACCAATAAGACTTGGAATGAGACTTTAAACTCCATGAGCAAGCATGGCGTTTCCTTATTCACAGCTGTGTCTTTAGCACTCTTAAGTGGATTAAGTATTCATTATACCTTAGGCCTTTTAAATTAACTTATCCCTTCCATGCAACAGCTCCTTGTAAAACTCTGGATGCCAGAAGGTACTCACCAGCTCACCATTTAAGCTCGCCACCCCCTTCTCAGTAGCTGCAGAGCTCGGTAGTTTGGCAGTCCCACATACGTGCAACTCGTTTTGAAATCTCGCGAGTACACTCTTTTGAACTCTAACCTTTATAATCTATGAAACTTGGTACTTGTCCCCAGGCTTTGTGAATTTGCAATCATAAGAAACACTTGTTAGAGGAGGTCATTAAGAGGAGATGACTGCTAGTTGACCCTCGAACTGGATCCGGGCAATCAGAGGCGCGTCCCTCCCTCCCTTGTCCCTGGAACTACATTCATTCCCGCACACCCTTCCCATGCTGGAGCTGTTTCAAGGGCACAGCCTTAAGTGAGGAAGGTGTTGCCAGCAACATCTGGACTGAATGTGTGATTGACCCCGTTCAGGCCTCTATACTAATTATAGTAAAGATTCCGGTGGGCAAGGGCAGAGATCTACTTGTCTTGCAGCCGCCCAAGACAAGCCTTGCATGTAGTGTCCCTTGCTTATTAAACCTGCCACCTACCAATTTGGAGTGGTCTGCCTCTTTCTTTGGTCTCTCATTGCCCTACATGTACAGGGGCCAATGTGCAAACCAGTAACACCCCCACTACCTGTTCCATCTCTTCAGGACTCATTCAAACCAGACCAGTTCATCACCTCTTCATAACAATAAGGGAGAATGGGATCTACAGCTGATTCTTGGGAAAACAGTCACATGTGGTGGTAGCCAAAGTCCTATGGGTTTCTGCAAAAAAAGAACCTTTTTGGAAGAAAAATAAAAACGGAACTTACTTGTTTACTTCTGCTACAAAGTGAAAAGACAACAGAAAAACTACTTGTCCTGCATGAAAATCACAGGACCTCTCCACTCCAATTTTCACTTTGTGCAGCAGATTGTGGTACTAATGATACATCTTACTTGGGTCCCACCGCTATGGAGCAAGCTACTATGCCTGAAATTGCTTCCCATCTGTGATGAACGTTCCCCTACAAAAATTACATCGTATTTAGAGTTTGGAAAAATCCACTGAAAATATGTAATCTTTATGTTAGCACAATCTGTGCACAGCACGTCAAGCCTATACTCTCTCACCAAAGCCCTAATTCTGTTTTCTTTTCGTCAGCCTCTCATTTATAAACCAGCCATTTTTCTCCTCTTTCTTTAAGAGAAAAACCAAAATTCAAAAATTAAATGTAAATAGCACCTCCACAGTTGTATGCGTCATATGTACAATAGGATTATGGGATTCTCTCCTGCATAATATCAACTGCCAGAGGTCAGATAACGTGAGTTATGGTCTGCAGGAATGGCCCAATTTTCACCCTGGCACACAAACACATTTACCCTAAATAATGTCCCATTTAAAAGGGACTTGTGTAGTTAAAAGAAAAACAAGAGAAAAAAGATAAATAAATAAATAAAATGTTTTGCCAGAATCATGTACTTCAATGTGCAGACTCATCTCCCTTTCCCCAAAAAGGTTAAAAATAACTTAGTGTTTAGCAACCAGCTAAGAGTATACCAAAGCATGTTTCCAACGAGTATCTCTCTCTGGAAAACAATCCTTGCGGATTGTAAATAATGGCATCAACCAATCACCACTAAAAAAAAAAGAAAAAGAAAAAAAAGTAACACAGAAATTGAGCTTGTCTTTCCCTAGAGTGACCAAGAGAAAGGCTTGCCTGATTTTGTGGTAATTAAAAACAAACTGTGAGCTCCCAGCCTGTCCTCTGTCTTTACAAAGCGTCAACAATATTGTGTTGTCTCTAGGACCCCATTTGGTGTATCTTAACCTGAGTTTTTCTATGTCTTAGTTGGTTAAAATAAATGTTGTACATTCTTGGTGTGCCCCAAAATAAACGATGGCTCATATTGTGCGTAGGTTCTTGCTCATGACAGTCCAGACGGCTAACAGATTGCTAATATGTTAACAGCTCTATTATAAGACTCTCAAAGATGCATGTTTTTACGCCATTTGTGGAGTCGAATTCTCCATGTTAAGTAAGTATGGCACAGGATCACTGGGACAGATGCCGATGAGCCCATCCCCTTTCTACATGCGGATGTCTACAAAAGGTGTAACAGATCCAGGTGGCTGGGCCTTTGTAAGGCGATGTTCTCCAAGATGTGCTGCTTCCCCAGGTATGCTAACTCGGGGTCCCAGAGTATTGATCTATAAAAGTCAGACAGGATCTCTGCCTCCTGGTCCAGATGTACACATAATATAAGTCAATGCAGAAGTCTCTGCAAATGACGGAGGTTAAAAAAATTAAGGAAGGCTGGACTCACATAGTAAAAGTAGATACATTTTTTCAGTTCCTCTTTCCAAAGATAGTGGTGAAAAACTTTGTAGACAGTTGTGATTCAGAGTGTCTCTACTACTTGTGTGATCCAGATTTTTAAAAATATATATTATTTACATGTGTTAACATTCTTTCAGGAATCCTACGCTGGTTGTCCCACAGTCTTGGCACTGATATTGTCAGTGGAGAACCTGGCAATAGCCAGGAAGATGAATATATATCTGGCACATGGAGTGTGCTCCATAAATGCATCCCAGTGAAGTTTCCTGGGAAGATAGGTCCTAACTTTTTCAAAATAATTTGTTCTATTTCCCAAAGTTGCTCATTATTGCTAGGTAAATATTCTGTGGAAGACTGCCATGGTCCCTGGATCTTTAGATCATTCTTACCAATGAGGTTCAGCCATTGATTTAGATTGACGCAGATGACACATAAACAAATTACATTGCGTGCATACTTTCCCGGTATTATGGAAAATATTTTATATGTACAAAATTCCTACAAGATGACTGTATGTATTCTAATCTTATTCCGTATATTTAGCACATTTTTTTACAAAATAAAATAAGAATTATTTGTTCATGAAATTGAAATGTAAAGGAGCAACTTGGCTTCAAACACAGCAAGAATCAGATGCCCAAACAATATTGTATGAATTCTTTCACTCTCTCCAATTATTTTGTTTTCCACTATTCTGACTCTGTTTGAAAGCAAATTATTTAAAAAAAAAAAATCTAACCACCATTCCAGATTTGTCATCCCAGTCAATTTTTCAGTAATTCCAACTAAGATCTTAGAACTCTTTTCTTGCTCATTGATAGTCTCCGACTATGTGCAGGTCATTTGCCTCCCACTGAACACACAGAGAAGGTTCAACACTATCTGAAACAGAAGCATTGACTCTAAGGAAGGGTGATTCCAAAAGAAACGGATGCACCTGTTACTGGAAGAGAGCTGAATGAATGTTGTACTGACGAAAACAATAGGCATCCACTATGCCTTTACCTTTCATGTATTTCATTGATGCTTTGGAAATGTGCCAAGTAAGTAGCAATAAAAATCACACTCGAGCCTACTGACCCCAAATCACTCTTGACACATGGACCATCTGCTTATCCGTACCAACTGGACTAGCTCTGATATCAGAATTACGGAGGAGTGTTTATTCTGATCCATTCTCACATGATTGTAATTCAACAAGTAGAAACGTTTTCTTCATAAATGTTAGCCATAAAATATTTTTTTTAGGGGCGGCCGAATGGCTCAGTTGGTTAGAGCACAAGCTCTCAACAACAAGGTTGCCGGTTCAATTCCTACATGGGATGGTGGGCTGCGCCCCCTGCAACTAAAGATTGCAAACGGCGACTGGACTTGGAGCTGAGCTGCGCCCTCCATATCTAGATTGAAGGACAATGACTTGGAGAAACACACTGTTCCCCAATATTCCCCAATTAAATATATATATATATATATATATATATATATATATACACACACACATATATATATATATTTAATAAAATTAATGTTTTGTTTGAATATCAAGTACCTCAGAGGTATATCTCAGTAAGAGTCTAATATCTCTTAAGGGCATTTTATAAAAGGCTCCAAACTCTCAGAAAACACGAGCTGTTAGTCAAATGCATTATCATCTTCAGTTGTAGCTAGGGTTTTTAAATTATTATTTTAAATATAAGTAATGAATTCAGAGCTGATTTTCTGTAAGCATAGCTCTGAAACATGACAAAGCAAAGAGCTAAGGCAGACAAAGCAGAGGTTGATTCAAAGACTTTCCTTTTAGTACTGTTATTAAAGTCTGTTATTCTCACACTTTTCGACCACTGACAATCACTTTTTAAAAAGCTTTCTGAGATTGGAGAATAGATCAAGATTTATAGAACTGGATGTAAGTGTCTTTTCACATAGGACTGTAGCCTAGCATCCAAGTTCTACGTATCTTGAGCTGTAAGTCAGCTATCTAGCCTCTCATTATAACTTCTAATAAAAAAAAAATTCTCATTACACCACAGCATGCTTGGCGGAGCTCACACAGCTTTACATGAAACATCTTCAAGTGAGGATGAAAATATCTATTTGTTTCACCCAGGAGGCATGTTGATTATGATATTAGCATTTTCAAGATGAGAAAACATAGGTTAAGGGACTATGGAAGGTCACACATTTTCTCTATCTAAAGGAAGGTGACAGTTTTGTTTGCAAAATTTGGAGAACTGGAAACAGCATTATCTAAGCAGTCACAGATCAACCGGCATGGCCCCCTCTGGCTGTAGCGGACTATTAGAAATGCATTTTCCTCATATATCATGTGTCATTGTTGTTTTGCTCCTGCATGAGTCATTAATTAATCTTCACAACGATGCTTGAGTTGTTAGATTTTTTTCTTTCAGTTTTACATAAAAGTGTGCCAATTTATTTAAAGGTGTTTCTCCTAAGTCTTATGAAATGTTAGTGTCGTTACTGTTTCTCATAACTGAAACTCCATAACCTCTACTTTTTAGTATTTTAAGGCATGAGGAAACTATGAGAAAAGATATAGATATCTAGCTGACTCCACTAAAATCTGATTCCTTTAATATTAATGTATGTTTTCACTGATTTTGCCCATGGCACAAATGAGAATGTCATTAACAGCAAGCCTACTATGTGAATCGACAGGTGGATTAATGTGAAGAGTGACCTTCTATGACTAGAATCTCAGCTGACATTAATTCTTTGATATAGACTTCCAACCCCAGGTACTCTATAATCACATTAACTATTTTTCTTAAGTTTCACACTGACAATTTTTTTTAATGGTTCACATTTTTTTTAATTAAAGTTTATTGAGGTGACAATTGTTAGTAAAGTTACATAAGTTTCAGGTGTACGAGTCTGTAATACATCATCTATATATCACATTGGTGTCCATCATCCAGAGTCAGTTCTCCTTCCATCACCATATATTAGACCCTGTTTACCCTCGTTTACCACCCTCTCCCTCCTTACCCACTGGTAACCACTAAACTATTGTCTGTGTCTGTAAGTTTTTGATTTTTCATTTGTTTGTCTTGTTTCTTTGTTGTTTTCAGTTTTATATCCCACACATCAGTGAAATTATATGGTTCTCTACTTTTACTGTCTGACTTATTTAGATTAGCATAATAATCTCAAGATCCATCCATATTGTCACAAATGGCATTATTACACCTTTTCTTATGGCAGAGTAATATTCTGTAGTGTGTATATACCACATCTTCTTTATTCAATCATCTATTGAAGGGCATTTTGGTTGTTTCCATGTCTTGGCCACCATAAATAAAGCTGCAATGAACATCAGAGCACGTATAACTTTACGGATAAATGTTTTCAGACTTTTTGGGTAGATACCCAGGAGAGGGATTGCTGGGTCATATGGTAATTCTATTCTTAATTTTTTAAGGAACCTTCACACTGCCTTCCATAGCAGCTGCACCAATCTGCATTCCCACCAACAGTGTATGAGGGTTCCTTTTTCTCCACAACCTCTCCAACACTTGTTATTATTTGTCTTGTTGATGCACACTGACAGATTGTGAACATCTGTTTTCTGATGCTTTACAGTAGTCCAAAAATACTAAGAAGCCACTTCAACTTTCTTAGTGCATGCAGGACAGCTTGATTCTTAAAGAAATTGTGTTTACAGAAAAAGGCAAATATCATAAAATTTCACTTGCATATTGAATTTCAAAACAACAACAACAACAACAAAAGAAACAAACTCATAGATACAGAGTACATTTTGATGGTTGCCAGATGTGAGGGGTGGTTGGGGGATGGGTGAAAAAGAGGAAGGGTTTAAGAAGTACAAACTGGAAGTTACTAAATAGTCATGGGATGTAAAGTATAAAATAGGGAATATAGTCAATAAACTTGTAAGAACTATGTATGGTGTCAGATGGGTACTAGATTTATCAGGGTGATCACTTATAAGTTATATAAATGTGTAATCACTATGTTGTACACCTGAAACTGATATAAAATTGTATGTCATCTGTGATTGAAAAATAAAAAATATACTTAAAAATAAAAAAAGAAACTCGTTATAGAGTTGATCAAAAACTCTTATTTGTAAAACATAAAAAGATTTCATTCAAGATTATAATCACAAAATGACTATTTTTTATTCAGAAAATACGCATTGCTTATATATGAATTAAAAGGCATTATGTTAAATACAAAATAAATTGCACAAATGTCCTGCCTTCATGTAGTTTTCAAGCCAGTGGTATTAGGTAAACGTGTAAAATTACTTTTGATGCAGCAATTCCTGTCATAAGAGGGATACTGTCTTCTACTGAATTTTAGAATAAAGAGTAGAGTGACCAACTTCAATTAGCTGTGTACGAAAAGCACAGAAAGGGATGACTCTGTGGAACAGGAAACATTTAGAGAAGACCTTCAAGGGTGGTCACAATTTTGAATGCAGTGATGAGAAGCAACAGGTATGGAGAGAATAAGACAGAGAAGTGGAAAGGTATGTAGATTGTTCAGGGATAGACTGGAACCCAAGCACGTAATGGTTTGAATAGAGGACTACAGAATGAAAATATATTATAGGGTGCAGGTATCTTTTTGAGTTTGTGTTTTTGTTTCCTTTGGATATATTCCCAGATGTGGAATTGCTGAATCACATGGTAGTTCTATTTTTTTCTTTTTTTTTAGGAATCTCCACATTGCTTTTCATAGTGGCTGCACCAATTTACAATCTCACCAGCAGTGCACAAGTGTTTCCTTTTGTCCACATCCATGACGGCATCTTATCTTTTTGACAATAGCCATTCTAACAAGTATGATTTTAACTTGCATTTCCCTAATGACTAGTGATGTTGAGCATCTTTTCATGTACCTGTTGGTCTTCTGTATATTTTCTTTTGAGAAGTGTCTATTCATGACATTTGTCCATTTTTTAATAGGAGGTATTTTGTTTTTTTCGTTATTGAGTTGTATAAGTTTTTTTATATATATTTGGATATTAACCTCTGATCAGATATACTCAAATGCTTTGCAAAATTATTCTCATATTATACATGGTGCTTTTCCATTTTGTTGATGGATTCCTTTGGCAATGTAGAAGTTTTTGTTTGTTTGTTTTTTTGTTTGTTTTCCCCTTTGTAGTCCCACTTATTTATTTTTGTTTTTGTTACCTTTGTTTTTGGTGTCAAATCCAAAAAAATCATTGCCAAGACCAATGTCAAGAAGCCCCTGCCCTAAAACCCTGTCTAATAAGATTTATACAAGTGCTGGTTCTTTCTTCCCTGAGTAACAGGGTCTTATTCCTCCGATTCTCTTAACTTGCAGAATTCTGAATCACAATTTGCTAACACCGTCTTCATCATAATCATTATAATATTTTAAATTTTCTGAGTTCTTAATAGATGTCAGGTACTCTGCTAAGAACCCTGTATGAATCATCTCATTACATTTCATAACAGCTCAGTAATATTAACTTCAATAACTAATTTTTACACACAGATGAATCTGACACGTACAGTGAAGCCACTGGCCAGGATGAAATAATAAATGATCCCATAGGTTACTTGTCCAAGTTCAACGTGAAGTGCCTGGACCAAGACCAGAAAGCTGTGGATCTGAGATACAATTTACATTGGACTGTCAACTGAGCCCAGTCTCTTAATAAATATGCTATGTTCACTGTCCAGCTCCCCATATTCTCCCCCAATAGCTAACACGGTTCTTTGTCATTTCAAAGCCTGACGTTGGTCTGTTGTTTGGCCATTAGCCCAAATGTCTCTGCAAGAAACAAGGACTTGGGTCTTCTTGATAGAGTGGTCTTCATGGCAGAGTTCTTTTCAGTAATCACCCCATTTTAGTGAGTCTTATCAAAGCAACTTTCATTATTTCAAAGCTACCAACTCTACTGTACCTCTAAAACATCCACATGAAATTTGGGTTTAGGATCTTTCTTAATATACTGTGTTTCCCCAAAAATAAGATCTAGCTGGACAGTCAGCTCTAATGTATCTTTTGGATCAAAAATTAACATAAGACCCAGTCTTATTTTACTATAATATAAGACTAGGTCTATAATATAATATTATAATATAATATAATATAATATAATATAATATAATATAATATAATATAATAATATAATATCAGGTCCTATATTAATTTTTGCTCCAAAAGACGCATTAGAACTGATTGTCCATCTAGGTCTTATTTTCGGGGAAACACAATATCTTAAACTATGTGTGTAACTAAGGGAAGGGAGATGAATTATGTATCTGAATTAGAGTGTGTGAATATATATAGACACATTTCTTTATTTCATTTAAATTCTGAATGCAATAAAGTAGCTCTTTTTATCTCCTTAAATATGTTTATTAACTCCCACTATAGGCTCTGCTTCAGTAAACCCCCTCATTTTGATTACATTAGCACCTCAGTTTCTGTTCCAGTTAGCTTATCAGATCAATAATGTACAAAAAAAAAAAAGTGCTGATGAAACTATTTGAAATGGCAGATCAAATAACCTGGAAGACTTAAAGGAGATTATGCAGGCTCTAGGCAATCACTTGAGGGAGCTAAACCTCCAATGGCTTTAGAAAGATGCAAAAAAATTGCTTAACATTCTGGAATATCAATTGAAGGACATAACGATGTTTGGAGAATAACCAAGATAATGCTAAAAATAAAATATCTATTATATGAAAGCGTAGGACTGAGATCAATTTTTTCCCCAGCAAGGGATTTTTAAAAACCCAGTTGATTTTGGAATAGAAATAACATTTCAACGTAGCACAAGCATTTACTCTGAAGGTAACACAAGTTGTAGGCTGACAAAAAAAAGAAAAAAAGAAAAAACTAGAAAGCTGATAATTGGGAATAGTTTCCTGTTATAACTTTAAAAAAAGAAAGAAAGAAAAAAAAAAGTAAGAAGGTAAGTCGAATATAATGAAAAACTCTCAACTGGTTCATTAAGACCAAAGCTGCCTGTGGTGTGCTGCTGAATTTAATCTGGGTAGCCTCAGAAGTGTTTGATGCTTTAGATTTAAGCCAAGAAAAGTTTCCCCCATTAAACTTTATATTATTCAGGACATTTTCACTGCAACAACAGAAACTCAATTCAAGCTTACTTTACATAAAAGATTAATTTATTGGCTTATGTAACTGACAGTCCTGATGTGATTGTGCCCAGAGGTTCAAACAATGTCTATGAGCTGGCTGTTTTCTCTTTCTCTTTGAGCTCTGCATTCTTCCCTATTGGATGCATTCTCTGTTAAGCCTCCTCCATGCCACTTTTAAAAGCTTCCAACTTCAATTCCATTTGAAAGAGAGATATCCTCTTCCCAATA
Source organism: Rhinolophus ferrumequinum (assembly GCF_004115265.2). Taxonomy (NCBI): domain Eukaryota; kingdom Metazoa; phylum Chordata; class Mammalia; order Chiroptera; family Rhinolophidae; genus Rhinolophus; species Rhinolophus ferrumequinum. The sequence continues at coordinate 31,149,277 of NC_046307.1, forward strand.
ATTTGGGCAAAGTTTCTGGAATTAAGGTCATCGTCTGTGATTGGGTAATAAATCAATCTTTAAACCAATCACTTTGACAAAGGAGATATAACTAGGAGATTAGTATGCAAATTTAGAGCCAGAGGTGGCTTTAGTTTTCACTCAAGTCAGCTGGGTATAGGGAAGGTTAGACCCCATGGAAGACAGGACACAACACTTGGCTAGGAGAAGCAGGAATAGGTACTGGAGAAGCCAAAGCCACAGGTGTTCCCTTTTCCTTACTCTTGTTTTCTTCCTCTAAATAAAACATAAACTAAGCTTTTTTGCTCCTTTTCCTTCTGTATTTACACTTCATTGCAGCCCACACAACTAAAAGTAGTTCCTTAGCACTTGCCTCTTCTCACTGCCTAGAAAGCCTCTCTCCCTTATTCACTTGAAGTATTCTTCTTTACTCTTGTTGCATGATCAATTCCATTAATTCTCTTTTTAAATGTCAATTCCTCAAAAATCCTTGGAGTAAAGGTGCAGTAACTTTGATTTGCTAGTTGCCCCATTAGATTATAAACCAAATGAAAACTTTTACCCCCTTACACATAAGAAAGTATTTGCATCACTGGAGACCAGATGCCCCAATTTCATGAATGTGCTATATGACAGCATAACCAATATTGATTGAGAATAAAAATGTACCGGAGTAGAGATGGGCAGAGAGAAATACAATCTGACAAGAGTGAGTTATTACGGCTGGAGGGCAATAAATACAAAAGTTTATTGGAGAGTGAAAAGTTAGAAAGACAGTAATTGTACAGGGGTCTTCATATATATTAGTGTTCTGTGACTACACTGAGCCAAGCATAAGCTGACATTTGAAGATTCAAAAAAAATCCTAAAGCAATAAAACCATGAAATCAAAAAAGTGACTATATAACTTAAAAACAACAAAATTATATTCAGACAACATTCTGATGACAATCTCTAAAATACCCTCTCCTCTCTTTTACGAAAAGAAAAAAGAAGAAACTCAAAAGAAGAAAAAGAAGCAATTTCAGGCTCTTTTCCTCACAGTTTCCAAACCATCACTCTTGGTTATGCTCTGAAATTTTTAATTAACATAATGCTCAATGAAGGGAATGATTTGAACACTCTTTGTTGTTGTTGTTGTTGTTGTTTGTGTTTTGTTTGGGGCTGTTTTTAGGGCAAAATTCTCTGAATAAAATAAAGGGAATCCTGCTCTTGCTTTCTGGTATGCTCTTCTCCCTGTCTTTGCTTAGCTAACTTCCACTCAACTTAAGGTGTCATCCCAAATGTTTCCCCTAAGAGAGCTTTTCCCTGAGTAATTTATCAAACTTGGGGTCCATCCAAAGTGCTCTCTTACAGCTTACTGCGTTCTCCCCCCACTTACCATATATTTTCACTTGGAAATTATTTGTTTTATGTCTGTCCCCTTCCCAGGTTGTGAGATCTATGATGGTCGTATTTATGTCTGTTTTGCTCTCCCACAGTATACCCAGCATTTAGCCGGGTTGTGTGCAAGTCCCTCAGCAAATACTCATAGAATAGATAAATATAAGTCATCCTCAAGACTCACCGGTACCTGCAACTCCAGGTAACCTTGTTTGATACTGCCGGCCTGTAGACACCCTGGTTCTCTGTCTCCAGAGCAATCTGTAGATACCACGGCCATAGCACATATCACATTGTGCTGAATCCACCATCATTATCCTCCGTCGCCTTCTAGAGGATACCTAACACGTGCTTGAAATACAAAGAGCACCAGACTGAATGTTGTTCAGTAAATTTATTTATGAATGAAGAAAATGATGGTTATGTCCTACACACCCACAGCTTCCCCTGGCAGCATCCTTGCTGCCACAACCTAGCTGAGGACCCAAGGAACTGCTATGCTGAAGCCTCTTCACTTGAAGAGGATACTGCCCAGAGAGAAACGATGCCATTATAATCGCCTCCCCTTTCAAACATTTTTTTAAGGTAAGATTTTTGTGTCCTCACTACCTCACAGAGTGAGAAAATATTTTTAACCACTTGATTTTAATTTCTTTTCATGTGACAATATAACAGTGTCATTAACTGAACTTTCCATCATGTGAGTGAAGCCTAAAGAGTTGACAAATTCTTTGTGTGCAATGTGATTCCAGCATGATTCAACTGCTTTTCACGTACATTAAGTGAGAGTGATTCATAACACCTGAGGAGCTGCATGACCTCGCCTGAAAAGAAATACTAATAGAAAATCCAAATTGCGGCCTTCAGGTCCCTTTCAAATGAAAGGGATAAGGCTATCTATTCACGATTAGCAAAGTCTCTTATTATTTTGATCTAGAGGAGAATCCTAAGCCTTTGAATATAAGAGAACAGCTTTCACAACTAATAAAATGCACTTTTATAAGCAGCTAATAAATTGCACATGTAGTGTGTGTGTGAGTGTGTGTGTGTGTGTGTGTGTGTGTGTGTGTGTGAATAGTTGGGTAATATGCCAATGTCATATATAGATACATGGCTTACATATACAATGTATACAGAAGTAGCTTATATGTATATAATACCCTATCTTTTCATTCAACAGATAAATATTGAACACCTACTATGTACCAGCAGCCACTGTTGTAGGCCCTAGGAGTGCAGTGGTGGGCATAGCGTAGAGAGTTCTTATCCTTATGGAGGTAACATGATAGTAGAGGAACACACAACAGACAAACAAAGAAATAAATACAATTTAGTAAGTTTTACAAGGAGTGGAACAGGATAATGTGGTAACTAGAGAGGGGGAGCCCCTTGAGATATTTAGCTATACTGAATGTTTAAGTGGAAATCTAGCATATTTTTAAACAAACACAGGAGTCTAATAACTTCATTTTTAATGACCCTGTAAACGTTTAAAGGTTCTTCCATGATTAAGCATTTTAGTAGGCAAATATTTTAATTAACTGTAGTATGTTAAAAAAAAAAATCAGATGACTGCTCAATTCACATTTTCTCAAAACTGCAGAATACTAAGATGAGACTGCCATTTATATGTTTTCAAAAGGTCATTCTCAAGTGTGGCTCTGATAAGAATCATCTGAGATCCTTTTGTAAAGTATGGATTCTAGTTGCCCATCTTCAGATCTACATTATCACCTTTTTGTGGATGAGACCTATGAATACAAGCATTTTATAAACTCCCAAGCAGATTTTGATAACTGGCCAAGTTTAAGATCTGTTCAGGCTGGGCACATCAAGGAACTATTCAGAACAATGCTTTCCCGATTCAGGTAAGCAAACTTGCCCAGTTTGGTAAAAATTCAACTTACAATTAGTTCCCAGCCCAGGGATGCTGACTCACTAGATTTAGAGAGCTATTTATCCAGCTTTTATCAAACTCCCTAGAGAATTCTGAGGTGCAAATAAATTTTTGACAATCATTGTTTTGAAGAAAATATACAGAAATATTGCCTACGGGCACAAGTATAGTAATTCTTTCAACACACCTGGGGCAGATTACCAGCAAATTTTCAAATAACTTCTTCCTATGAAAAAGAATGCTATAAAATGTCAACAACTAATATGGCTTCATAAGAAAATGCTGCTTTGGAAGAAACAAGAACAGATGTTCATGCTAAGTGATATTTCGCTAGCTGGTTTTCAGAAGTACATACTGGTCATTTCATCAAATGAGAATAAGAGCTCCTCTTTACACACAAATGAGGAGATTTCGGGAGTGGTGCTGACATTATTCCTTATGATAATTATCGAGCATGAAGACTATAATAATGAACTTGGCACTTATTCAGACATGAAACTTAATCTGCTTTGAGTTATTTTCTCAGGTTTGTTTTCCCATTACTTGGAAAAAATAATGTAGCTCTCCACCTTTTTTCTAGCCATCGCTAGTTCCCTATTGACTCAACGAATGAGTCGCACCTACTGGATCATCCTGAGTTGGGAACTGTGGGAGGAGGGGTTCAAATGAGAGACATCAATGTTGAACAGATGCAAGAAATAATGAAGGGAAAAGGTGCAGATGGTCAGGAAAGATGTGGCTTTCTCACAGCACTCAATTGGGAGCAATGATATCTGTGTGGAAAAGTATATCACAGTGACTAAATGTGACAAGGAGACCTCTGTCACACCTCGGGTATCAGGCTTTGGAGTGAGCAGATGAGTAGAGGAGGGTCTATGAAAAAGAAGAGAAGAAACAGAGAGAGTGTACTACAATCTAAATTCACTGAAAAACAAACACGTTATAAACCTACAGTAATTTAAACTGTATGGCACTAAGAGTTGACTTACAGCTCCATGGAAGAAAAATAGAGTTTCTAGAACAAGAACTAATTATATATGAAAATAAAAGAGGCATTTCAATTCAACCTAATATAGATTGTTGCAAGAATCAAAAGTCAGGTAAGTAAAACAAAGCAAACATCTATGTTGTTGCTATTATAAAAAATATCATCATCAATAATAATAATAATAATAATAATAATAATAATAATAATAATATATGTAGGCCCTAGGAGATAACTTGGAGAAGAATGTGGAAATTTTTGGTCCCTATCCCATTTTTTCATCATGGCTTTGGGACTATACACATTAAACTCACCAAATAGTTCATAGCTTTGATGGCATCCCCCTGGAATTAACATTTATTTTAAAGGTCTACTTCTCTCTCCAAAGTTCCATTCTGGGAAGCCAAGTCTCTATTTTGGGGAGCTCCGATATCCTCACTATTGAAACAGAGGAGAGGAAAAATAGAAATTAATGTATTCCTTCTCATTACACAGCTACTTTCAGGAAAAAAAAAAGTTTGCATTGATTTCAGGTTGACAATCATTAATAAAATGCATCTCACTGTAAATACACCCTAAATTTGGTAAAGAGAGGTTTTTTTTGGTAATGATTATGATCATACAATCAATTATAAAAAAAACTATAGATATTACCTAGTAATATATAAAATGCCAGTCACTATCTATCAACAACACCGCCTCTATGTTTGCGTTCACACTGATCAAAAACTGAACCTGATGTTTAGGTTAAAATAGAAATTATTTAGCATATCCAGGAATGCTGAGAATCATTTCATTTTTCAGACATAGTTTTGCAAAATGGCAAGAACATGATGTTTCTAAGGAAGATAGCTTTAAGAAGCTTTGAAGCAGTCACTATTTCTAGTTTTGAACTGACATGAAGCCAAAAACACAAGTTTATCATAGGCCATTGCCAAATGAATAGCACAAAATAATCCAGTGCAAAAAAATGAAAATAATCCTTGAGGCAGCCGGATGGCTCAGTTGGTTAGAGCGCGAGCTCTCAACAGCAAGGTTGCCAGTTCAATTCCCGCATGGGATGGTGGGCTGCACCCCCTGCAACTAAAGATTGAAAAAGGTGACTGGACTTGGAGCTGAGCTGCACCCTCCACAACTAGATTGAAGGACAACAACTGATGGGTCCTGGACAAACACACTGTTCCCCAATACTTACCAGTAAAAATTAAAAAAAGAAAAAAGAAAAAATCCTCAATATATTTCCTTATGTTCCTACAGCATCACATCAACGTGGAAAGCCTGACACATTAGGTATAACGTTTTCATCCGAACACTTACTCATTCCATAGAAACGTGCATAAATAGATTAAAAGATAATATTTATCCTCAGTTGCTCTGTTTCTTGGCAGATGAAGATATAACAAGATTTCTTTTTGTAATTTATGTTATTACTTGATTTTAAAAATACATGTTCTATTGGTTGTTGTAGGACACCACTGTGCATAATCAGCAGTTAATTAAAAAATTATTCAACCAGAATGTTTTAAAAAGGTAATTACTAAGTGAATTTATAACTGATTTTTTCCTAGTGGCTTGATGACAAAGGAGAACATGTTTATAATTAAATAATAGTTATTTTGAAAAGTGTTATTTCTAATGGTATCCTTTCTCCATTTTTATCAAAAATGTTTACAGTGATATTCCTTTTTAAAAATCAACATCGAACACATCATTCAAATATAAAAGTTTCTAAGTATTCTCACATGTCATTTAATCCTGTCATTTTTCTGAACATAAAGGCTGAATATAATAACCACATCGTCCTTGTATCTGATTTTTTTTCCAACAAGTAAAGCAATCTTCCTGGAAGTTTTCTCATACAAGCAAAGGATCGAGCCTTCCATTAATTGATTTAAAACAGTTCTCAACTTCTACTTGGGAAACCTTGCCAAATTTGAAAAATCCTTCTCTATTTTTTCTCACTCCTTTAAAAATCCTGAAAATCTACAAATGGAAAATGAAAATCTACTGCATTAATTTATATATGTATCAGCTGTGACTATCTATATTGGGGAATCTTGTTTCATCTGTTTAATCAAGTTTAGAATGGATTGAAAATTAATTGAAAAAGTATTTCAGAAGAAAGGTGGTAACACAAGGTCATACGGGTTTTTAAAGATATAAAGTTTCATATTTATATATTGGAACAGATGTCCGATTCAGGAAAATTTTTCTAGTGACTGAAAAACATGAAAGTGTTTATCTAGGAAAATCCTGGCTATAACGTGAAAAAGTAAACCTTCTGCAGACCCACTTTACTTAGGTTAACAATTACTGGGGCTATAGCCTTGGCTGCCCCTTTACGTGCTTGATTTTTTTTTTTAAGTGTTCTTCATAACATTCTTTGCTTACAAACTAGGGCCTGCTCTTGCCTATGTTTTTCTCTATGTTGTGCCTTTCATCTCATCTCCACGTTCTAAAATCCTCCTTACTGACTGATATCTCAAAACTTCTTCTTTCAGGTAGCCTTCCTGGCTGCCTGACTAGATATGATACCTTCTTGCCAACTCCTAGAGCTTAATCTACATCTGTTATGATTATACATATGTTTGTTCTACCTAGTCATCGATATTTTAAGCTTCTGAAGCCATAGATGTTATCTGAGTCATTCTTGTAGCTCCTAGAACACAATTATTTTAACAAAACAAACATGTTGCCTTGAATGGATTTGAATATGAGCCTGCAATTTTGATTAAAAATGTATCCTGACCCCTTACAGCTAAAACCAATCCTAAACTCCATCTTAAAAAATATTTTTTTTTTCAGTTACTGTGAGAATCAAATGCTGAAGTGTTTCAAACTATTGTCGAAATCTCACTCAATGGGATTAAAGTTGAGTCACCAAGAAGAATAAAGACAGCTGAAAGAAAATATATATGTATAGATAGATAGATAGATAGATAGATAGATAGATAGATAGATAGATATATCTAAAGTTCATGACCATGTTTTGAAGTGATTTTAAAAGTTATTATATAGTACTACAAAAAGAGCCCATGAGACTCTAAGTAGCTGCCATACCAACTGTTCCTTTTCAAAGGGAATAGCAACAGTGGAGGTTATTATTTCTTTAGTATTTCCTATATGAAAAACATGCGCTAAGCACATTAAATTTATAATTCCATTTGTTATACAGTGGTCCTAGATTACTAGCACTCATTTGTAGTAATATGCATCATTGTGAATATGCCCATTTTCCAGATGAGAAAACTGATAGAAAAAATTCATAGTCACTGGATATGTTTCTCCCCAATTCCCAGTGTACCTGCAGGAAGCATGGCTGTGTGACTAGACAATGGACTATGTGTGGAAATGATGGTTGCTCCTCCAAATATTTAGAATGGGTGTGAAATTTGCTGAGCTCTTCCTTATCCTGGAAGCTATCTGATGAGATGATGAGATCACCAGATTGAATTACACTGGCTTGCTGAGCTACATGTGGAGTTCAGGTGCCTTGGAGCAGTCACTGATCTGCATCAGATTAGATGAACAAGGCATAAATCTTTGTTATGTTAAGCCACTCACATGTGGGGTCTTAGTCGTTACTACGGCATATCCTCGCCTAACCTAACTAAGGCTCTGAGGTTCCAGAATGTTTTATATGTTGTAATTTTGAAAGAAAAAAAAAGTTGATTAATTTTGAAATAAATTCAGTTTTCTGCCAATTTCACACAGTATGCTTCTTACAAAAAAGCAGTTCCAAGTGGTTCCTCCTGAATGGGACTGCTAACGTCATATAGGCTGCATCAACAAAACATCCCTGGCTTTCTTTGGTGAAACCAGTGAATAGTGCCCATGCCAAAGTCACTCTGTGAAGACTGGATGTGAGGAAATTTGATGCTTTCTGAACTGGCACGTGACCCCAATACAATCCTCTCTCTGGGAAGTACAAAGTCCAGGTGCACAGGGAAAAGCAGACTACTGGAGTTCAAGTGTAATTCTTCATATACGGCTGAACTCAGGTTCCAGTTCTCCGGGAGACCATCTATGCTCTCTGGGAAGCCTAAGATCCAGAATAAATGTTAATGTGCCAAGGCCCTATTGCTTTCCTTTCTATGTGTTCTTACAATAAATCCACAGCAGCAAAAATAATCTGGCGTTGTCTCTTCTTAGAACCCGTAAAGAGCCTAAGCAATAAAGAGATCCAGTCCTTTTCTAACCAGCATGCTTTCAAAGGCTGGAACAATACTGGCATGTACATTAACCTAGATGCCCTACAAAATTATAACCTAAATACGCTGCACTTTTAAAATGGTGTTTCACAATCACATCTCCTAAGATGGATATCCATTTAGAGTTACATTTCCTAAAATGAATATCAATTTATAGTTACCTGGAATAAAGATATCTCAGTACAAATGACAATCGGTGAGTTAAGAAATGTTATGTGTTGCTTTTCTAACTTCCAAGTTTGTGTGTGTGTGTGTGTGTGTGTGTATGAGTGTGTGTTTATATCAGAAACGAAAAGGATTGTTGCTGTCTCTTTTCACAAGAAAGCCCTGTTTATCTTTAAAAGACAGCTTTGACTGCAAAAATTTTGCAACTAAAATGACCTAGAAGGACATGTGCTTCTTAGCATACTAATTGCTTTTGCTGTGAGAAGGGAGAAATACCTTGTAGCTGGCTTTGCATTTCCTAAACTACATATGTAGACACCTCACATCCAGGAGGGAAATTCACTTATTGTGCTTTTGCAAGTTTCAGAAATGTCAGATTACACAGTGGACCTGCAGTTACCACTATGCTTTTGTAATGTAGTTTTGCAACTTCAGTAATTATTTTTGTAGCTATGTGACTGCTTGATTGAATAATACTGGGAGAAGGAAGAATAATTCAAGGTTTAGGGAGAATGGTTTGTCTGAGAGTAAAGCCAATACAAAATAAAGCAGAGCCAAAAGGTGGAGAGATAAATTATTCTTGACATCACTTGAACCCCTAGATCCAGCAACTACTGGGCTACCGGAAATGGGTTGTGACTTGAGACAATAAATCTCCTATTTAGCTTAAGTCAGTTTGCTTTCAGTTTTATAGTCTCTTTTATTTGTGTTTCAGGCACATGCAATAAAAAAAAAAATCACAAATCAAATTATACTTTACTACTATCATGCTTTTTGGTAGGATCCGAAATCAACCTACTACACGTCATAAAGCCCCTTGCTATTGATAACACTGCTTTTTTTTTGACTTGTCGTAAGTGATCTACCTCCTATTTTCTCTTTTGTTCATTCACTGAGGAAATATTTGATGTCTACTATGTGCTATGCACTTGTGCTATCACAAGTAGTACAAGTCTGTGAACAACACCAACATGTCCTGACCCTCTCCTAGTCCGTCCAGTGAGGGAGGCAGACATGCTTCATGATAAATGGGACTAGACATCAAGTGTTGCTATGAGAGCACAAGAGCCTGCAGGAGAGTTCAGAACTCAAATTCAGGGGCCCCATAAGGGTTTCTAGGGGAGGTGGCATGTAAGACCAAAGGGATGTGTATAAGTGGTTACGGGTAGACAAAGATACACTCAGTAACCAGAGAATCTTACTGAGAGAGAAAATATGGAAAGGGCAGCAGATTTAGGGCGGGGGGTAGGGGTGCAGGGGAGGAATAATGATATAGAAGGATATCCAAGAATAAATACTCGGTATTTGGCTCTAGAGTTCTGGATATGAAGATTTGTGAACCATCAGCATAACCTTGGAATTTGAGGCCATGAGAACAAATACGTTTTCCTAGAAAGTGAAGAGACCAAAAAAAAAAGAAAGAAAGAAAGAAAGAAAGAAAAAAGCAGGCAATGCTGTCGCTAACATGGTCAGAGGACCCTGAAAAGGAACCAGAAAGAATTATTCACAGCAGGAGATGGAAGAACAAGGAGTTTAGTGTCATAGCAGACAAGAGAAGAACGTATTTCAAGGAGGAAGTCGTTTTCAAAAACGTGACAGTGTAGAGAGATTGAAGGCCTGAAAAGTGGTCATTTAACATCTAGAGAATTGTTCATATCTTTGTTGAGATCAGTTTCAACGGAATGGTAAACACACAAGACAAATTATCATGTGTAGGCTGTTTGGCGAATAAGAGGTGAGCAAGTAGAGACATTTGTTCAAGTAACTTGATCTTAGAAGGGAAGAATGAGAGATTCTGGTGGTTTGATGGAGGTATTAGATTGGGAACATTAAATATGAATATAACATTATATTTGTTTAAGTTAATACCTTTTTGAGCATATTTAAATTCTTCTTTTTGGAAGAAGTTAGCAGAAGCAGAGGTTTATGGTCTAGGAGAGAAAAGGAAAGGTTAATAGGGAATCAGGCACAGAGACCACCAGATGGAGATGCATGGAAGCTAGTTTATTTTTTTCTTTGTGTGGAGAAATACAAAGCACAGCATTGCCACGAACACTATTGAATCTTTGTATATCTAAATGTTCTAGTTTAGCTCATCCCTCCCTTGTCTTCAAACTCCCTGAAAGATTCTGAAATCAGATTGTCAGAACAGTCATGTGCTGAATGGTTTTACCTGTCCTGTTAAAAGAATGGAAAACAAAGAGAAGCTAGGTAAGCAGACATGCCACTCCCTCATCATACTGTCAGAATTTATATGCAGACACATCTCATTTTTATGGGAAAATAAGTGAGGCAAGAATTCCAAATTGTATGATTTTTTACAACATTGTAAATTACTGTAAACACACATACGCACACCACACAAAATCCTCTTTCTTCCAATTTTTATCTTACCTCCCTACCTACCTATCTTCACTCACTTCTTTTCTGTGTTTCAGCTGAGAAAATTTTACTCTGTGATCCCTCTGTATTTTATATGTATGTCTTTGTGTTTCTTTAGTAAATCTGTATTCAATACACTAAAAAAATATAATGTGGAAATTTTTTATTAGAAAAAAAAAGGAGGACAACCAGAGATGAAATCTTCAACAAATCTTAAAAATATATTTAGGGAAGTTACTCTAAGAAAAATTAAAATAAGCAGATGTCCTCTGTAATACAAGTATTTGGCTGATTTTTGAAATATACTTTGCTCTCTAGGCAAAAACATCGTTTGGATTCTGAATGAAAGCATTCAAGTACAGATGGATTAAATTCAGCAGATAATTAGTTTTTATACAACTATCTCATATTCCTATCAACAAAAAAAAGTTACACAGTACACAATGGACATTTAATTCTGTGACTAGCTCATTGTTGTTTTCACCAGCACTCACAAAGAATATTGAAGACACTGCAATTATAGGGTTTATGGCCCTATGTATCTTCCACATTCAATTCAAAAGACATTTTATGACAGATGGATTCAAAACTGACATGGACTCACAGGAATTTAAAAATAACCTTAGAGTTTGGTAAATTTATAAACTATTCTCACTTAAAATAAAGACTTTTGAGAAGCAACAGAGGCATATTTAATTTCTTCATGTATCTTTTCCTTGGACAGATGGAAGGAAGCCAAATAAATAATCGCTAACAATCCATCAACCCCATAATGGAATCGGTGCTTTAACAAATTGACTAAATAATGGCTCACATTTAGAAAATGGGCTTTTTAAATGGCCTACTTATAGTTCTCATCTATATTTTAAAGATATTTCTTTGGAAGGCTTTAAACATTGAATAATTGGTTTGATAGGTAATGCAATACATCACGTTTGACTTTAGGACAAACAATAATCATGCTATACCAACTAGTCTAAGAACAAGAACTCCCAAGAAGTGAGAGTGAAAGAGACTCGGAAACTTCCTAGAAACAAAATGAAACTCGCATATTCCAGCCTCACGCAGCCAAGGAAGTCTTAAAGAAAGTCAGAAAAGCTTAGGACAGGTGGAACTCAGTTGTGCAATGACTACAATATTTCCTACTATGAAGGGAATGTGAATTAAATTTTGCAGGTTTTAAAGGCAAATGAAAAAGGCATTGCAAAACCAGCCAGCATTCTCTACAGGCTAATCCACGATACTGGATTCTCTATACATGAACCTATCCACCTACTGTAATGGAGAACTGAGACTTGGTATGGTAGGGAATGCGTTCTTTGAAAGGAAATTACAACATACATAGTAGCCGATTCTACTATTTTGGAAAAATGAAAAGTTTCTTTTGATTCTGACTTAATCTAACCCTCTTACAATTGGTGAAAGATAGTGATTTAAGCTTTATTTTTACTCCTTATGGCACATCAAGTCACAGAAAACAAATTACAAAGCCCATGACTGAAAAGTAAGTTCTACCAGTATGTAAACGATATAAATTATTACAGCCATCTTCCACTTCACCTTGAATGTGGAGAAATGACCATACTATTGCAGATTTTGGTTTCACACTTAGCAGCTGTCCCTTTTTAAATGACTCGTTGAGTTTACCCTGTGTCATACACTGTTCAAAAGCTGTATTGGCCTTGATTAGCAAAACCATGTGTACAGTAGCACATGTAGTCATTTTCCTGGAAATTAAAGTTTAACATCAACTAACATGACAAATCATCAATATCAGTTCAGCCAGATTCATAGATTAGGTAAACAAAAAATATTACTATTATTATTTTTTAACAAATAGGTCACCTTCTATAATGAAAATGTTTTGTATGATCCTGAAGAAGTAATCAGTGTATTCCTTGTTTATCAATATTTTCATTGGTTTTGAAGCAAAGAGATGAAGAAACCAGTGATAATTTCCTCCATCATGGTTTATATTGATGTATTGTATCTACATTTGGAGAGAAATTAGAGTACGGTTATTGAGCAACAATCAATAGAAAGCTTCATTGGCTAGGTAAAGTAGGGTTATGTAAGGAATTATTAGAAAACAAATACATATAAGTGGTGGGCACAGAGAAACTTGGGGAATTTAGGGAGAAATAATTGGATAATCATTTCAGGCCATCCTTCCATAAAATGTTTAGGATTCAACTTCCTAGGAGAAAAACCTGGGCTTGGAGTTCAAGTCTATTTCTTAACTGGTCAAGAATGGGTAATTTGTTTAAAAGTCCGCCAAAGATTACACATAATGAGGATATGCAGCAGGGAGGGAATTTATAATTGGATAGCTGGTCTGTAACTTAACCAATATCCTTCGATAAATTAATTTGCTACGAAAAACATCCATATTTTCATTTCCTTGCAGTTTCAAAGACTGACTAACCCACTTTTAGACTAGCAAACCTATATTGTACATATCTACAATGTATCAGGTAATACATAATATAAAAGGAGAATTGAAAATTAAATCCAATTAGGTTGTTGGACTCAAGGCATGAGTAATAGACATAGAAAAGGCAACTAAGTTTACAGTACAATATAGATGCAGATCCCTAGTGGAATTTTTGGTGAAGCACTTTGTTATTCTATAAGGGAAAGTAGATCTTTAGTCAGAGAAACACTATGGGACCCACACTGCATGCCAGTCTGAATGGTCACTGTTAGGAAATAATGATAACTGTTTAGAACATGACCATCAAGTCCACGTTAAGATTGGCTACCATCTTTTGTCCTAATATTCTGGTGCAATCGCTCCTCCTATTTGTCAGACTATTCTCCCATCTATTGTAGAAAAAAGGATTACTTCACTACTAATGCGTGGGAGGAAATAACAATAACAACAAAAACCAACTCTCTGAAACATTCAGGACATTGAAAAACTCCCTATGGTATCATGGTATGTGTGCATGTATGTGTACATGTGTACGTGTGTGTGTGTGTGTGTGTGTAGACATCTTTTCCCATATGTAAATATACCCTCTGAAAGGTCTCTAAAATAATCCATCTACACAATGCCTCTAAATGTTTTCAAAACAAAGTAGTTACATACACATGAAATATTTGAAAATATATTTCTGGATTACATGCTATGAGCAATATTTACATCCTTAAAGAAGTAACTAGTTAATATTTCTAGTGCCATTAAAGGAATTCACCGTCCATTAAACTTCAAAATTTGCTTTAATCCAGAGCATTCTCCCAGACTTTTAAAATAAATTTTAATGTATATTTATAATTAAGAGTAATAAAATAGCAGAGCTTATTTAAAGCACAATAAAAGGCTTATAAAATTTTGGTGAATTGCTTGGGGATTCTTCAGGGAGATCTATTTTCCTTCTGAAACAGTGCTCTCCTTCTCTGCACAGGTTCATGAACTTTATCTACCTTGAATGGGATTAGAATTCCCACTGCCTCAGTGGAGAGCTACGTTCTAAGTATTTTTCCATAGATGACCAGAAACAGAACAGAATAAATTGAAAAGGTCATTGAGATACCTTTGGAATCCCAGAAGAATGTGGCAGGAGTGAGGTGACTGAATTCTAAGTGGATTTTGATCATTTTGTGTCTGTGCTGTTTTTCATTCACTCTGTCATGAAAATTAACACGACAACATTTTTGTTTTCTTGAAGGCTCTTGCAACTCCTCTCTTCTGAAAAACATGCACATTTTTCTTCTGAAGCCAGTTTGCTAATCAGCCAAGGTGCACTAAAAAGTCAAGTGCAATCAGGTATTTAGAAACAAGTGATTAGGGGAAGTATTTTAGAATCAGAAGCAGAAGTCAAATTAAATGTAAATGCTTCTGTTTCTAAATTTAGAAAGGTTTGCTTTGTGACATTTAATTTCTGTCTCACCTATATTATCCACCTGCCTTTCTAATGAACATTTTATATTCACTCTCAATATCAGTCTCTTCTATTGGTTTATGTCAATATGAAGCTGGTTCCTCTCCAGCAAAGTAAGTCTTGAAACAGTTCTAGTGAATCATAGTGGGGTCTAAAGAGATCAATTATTTAGCCACTAGTCAATGCACTTTCTGCTCAGTTTTTCATTTGTAAAATGCAAATATCACTTTTTTCCACATGACTTTTTAACGTGGTCAGACAAGGTTTATTTCACGTGAACCTTCTGTTCCAATAACTTTCCATGCTAATATATAATGTCAATGATTGAAACAAATACACTAGAAAACTACTCTCACATCAACCCTTGGGGACTAAATTTGGATCATTTTTATACGTTTTAAAGATTCTTCTATACCAGTATCATCTTGGAAAGTGTTTAAGAGGCATGCCTCATAAGGGACTTCTCTCCACCTTGTCCTTGACAGTTTAAACAATATGGAAATATAATTCAGCAATACTAGGGAAGTTTTAAAAATTGCAAAGTCAAATGGAAATTGTTTTACCTTAAAACAGTGTTTCTCAATTTTAATGAAATATGAAAAACCGATGAAGAGCTTTTTAAAATATACCCATGTCTAGACTCTGACCAAAACAAATTAAAAAGTCAAGATTTTCTGGAGAGGAGATCCAGACACTGGTATTCTGTCGAAGTTCTCCAGGTGCTGCCAATGTGCAGTGAGGGTTGAGATTCACTACTCTAGAAAGAACATACACACACACACACACACACACACACACACACACACACACACACACAGAGTAATGACTTCAAGTGAAGAAGATTTAAATTTATTCCCTAAGTTTCTAAGTGTAATATATAGATGTATACACATTACAGTAGCAAAAATTCCAATCCATTTTGCTGAATAAGAAATGCTTATTAATATTCCAACATGCATTAATTGGCTGATAAATAAAGATGGAAAAGGCAATATCTTCACAGATAATAGAGTTAAGCACAAGCATTCCTCAATTTAGGACCATTGGGGGAAATCCTGGTAGGTCCTCAAGAACAAACAAATTTTTGTAGAAGAAATGCATTCTTTAATATTATAGTTGCTTTTGTTTTTTTTCTTAATACTTTCAGATGTTCTCCAAACATTTCTCAAAATGCCACTTGAAAAATCATTAAGCTCTTGGAGAAAATATCTGAAATATGTTGCATATTAAATCTATCTTATTGAAATAAATGAAAATATTATCTTTTACTTGTTAGTCTTGTTGGAATGTCCCTTCCACCAAGAATTTTTTACCAAACCAAGGAATTTTCTGGATATAATTTTTCTATTAGCTCAGTTGATTTTTCATTAATTTAGAAGACTTTTCAGTGTGCTCTCTCTCTCTTTCTGATGACTCTCCTTTGTATAATATTGTCGCTTGTGACTATTGCCTTCCTGGTCACTACTACCAAAATTTTCTTCAAGAATCTGTAGTCCTATGCTGTTGGGTTTGGATTGAATTGTTCGTGCTTCTTGGTGCGGTTTAGGAAAGCAGGAGTGGTTTCAATTATTCATGGCAGATTTGCCAAAAAAGAGTATCAGCAGGTATATAGATAAAGACAATACAAGGCCCACTTATAAACAAAGTCTTGATTTTGATGCTGTTGATGTGTCTCATTTATGCGTCAATTCTCATACTCCATAACAGTCCAACAATAATTACTTAAATGAAGAAGCGCTTTATCTCTGGGTCAGCCACAGTGAAGCGCTTTGGGCCCCAATACACCCCTGAGTGATTTAGATCTTTTAACTAACAAACTCTTCCCTCCCCACTAAGATAAACATGTTATCGTTTTTCTTGATCAGAGAAGTATCGATCACCCTACCATATCCAAAAATCTGCTTGCTTTTAAAGCTAATGTTCAATCATGAAATCAGTTTCTTCAGTCAGACCACATCTTCTCTTATTCCCCTTTGCTAAATGATTACCACTGTCTCCCCTCTTCCCAGGATACAACAGTTAAAACCTGATCTGCTTGACCCCTGGTCATTAACACAGTGTGAATGATTGTCCCCATAAAGGTCAGTGGATACAAATCATTACTAGAGTTAGTAAGAGTTGCCTAACTCCTCCTTTGAGTTATACAATTCTGAATTATGGTATAAGAAATGCTGCTACATGTGATTTTTTTCTTATGCATGACAGAAACTCCTTGAGAACAAAGATTAGATCCCCAAAGCTTGACCTCTTACCATAAAGTTAAATAGTGGTATATGGGACAACTGTACAAAAGCCTATTTTGTGGGATTACTCAGAGGTAGGAGAATGTTAGGTGTATCTGATGCACACTCCTATATCCTATAGCATTCTTTTTCATTGAAAATCTGATTTTCCCCAACGTCTAAAAATATGCCACAGACATAAATAGAGCCCTGAAGCCATCTTTATCCTCTACAGTTTCAACCAGCAGAGAAGGCGTTGCTGTCCTTGTTGCCTTGGAAAGTCATTTGCCTTGGAACAGCTTGAACAGTGTACTTATCCCAACAATAAAGGATAAATCTATCTTGAGGATCAGCAATTCTGCACCAGTAGGGCCACATGGAGGGATGACTTACTATGTAACAGTTATTTGGGTCAGAAGAACATGGGAGGTGTTGATATGATTATTTTGTTCTGTCTGAATTCTGGGTGCTCAAGCTGATCACTCCAAATGCACAGCCTGTCTTCTGAGCAAGAGTATAATTCTTGAAGTCACATTCTAGTTTCATTCATTGAGATCGATTTTTCTCTTAGGTCTCTTTTTAGGAAGGAAGGGGAAATAATTTTTTTTTATATTATAGCAAAGATAAAAATAATTTTTCACCTCTTAATATGCTTGGTACTTCAATATTCAGTCAAAGTCATTGATCTTTTAAAATTCAGTGCCTAGCACAGCGCCCTCACACTTACACTTTTTTCAATAAATATTTATTGAGCTTCTACTAACTGCTCAATAAATATTTATAGTAGTCTTATAAATCACAGTCTTAAAGAAGATAAATAAGATTTCAGAGGAATTAAATGGAAAGATAACATCACAAAGCTATGAATTCCTTCAGGGCAAGCGTTGTTTTTAAGTGCCTAACAGGGGTAGCTGGTACATACTAAGTACTCAATAAATATCTGTAGAAGTGATGGTGAAGCAATCAGAAAATATGACCTAAACCAATAAATTAAGAGAACAAACTTATAAGGAAATGAGTTAAAGAGTAGAAGAAACCTTTGAAGGTGGACATGGAAGACCCAGGATGTATCAAGTGCTTACTCTTCCTGGAATTCTGCAGAAATAGGAGAAACTATGTCCCTTCTCTTGCCCATCTTAAAGTCTAGTCATAGGAGCAAGACATAAAGTATTTGCTTTTGTTAAACAGTGAGTGCATTTGCATAGATTACCATGGGAGAATTAAGGCTCAGTATCAAATGAACAATGGAGGCATGGTGGAGTACGTAGGGCTGTAGTATTACTGTGGGTTTCATAAAGATGGCAAAACGTGGGCTAATCTTATTGAATAAATTATCCAAGTATTTCTCCTAAAGTAAATGTAGACTCCTGGTAAACTTTCATCTCTAAGAATATTAATAAATCTTTCCCCATAAAAGACATCAACTCTGTGTGTTTCAAAAGTACCAAATATATTTTATGTGCTAATCAGAATTTATTTGCCAATCTGTGAAAGATTTTATAAGTCAAGTATGTGCTTGTCAGAAATCACTGATTTAAATACTTTGATACAAGTACACTTGTAAAATAGTTTGTAACTTATAAACCTGGCCCTTAAATGTTAATCCCATACATTTCATCTATGAATATTTTTTGACTGGATTATATTGTAAAATATCTGAATATTGAGAATATTCTTAGTTTTTGCTTTCTTCCACAGCAGTCTCTAGCATGATGCTTGCAAATTTACCTAATTTACATAAAGAGATTAATAGTTGGGCAATCTAATGCCATCTGACATGATTTCTAGGTAGCCAGATATTAAGAAACTAATCTAGAAAAGTCTCAGAGTAGAAAAGGAAATATTAACTTTTCTCTGATTAAAATCTCAAACACTATTTTTTCATAAATTGGCCCTGAAAAGATTCTAGAATGTACAGCTTCTGCTGGCCTGGAAAACAGGAAAAAAAAAAGTTGAAAATAGATATTACCATTCAGTATTCAGATGCCTGCAAATTATTAGATTATTTTAAACTCTGTTCTTAGCAATTAGGCCTTAGAGCATACAAATACTTAGAAAATTCAAATAATTGCAGGTATGAATTTTTTAAAAAAATGTTTTAAGTGGTTAAAGCAATACTGAATCAATATGTTTCACAAATTTAGGGAAAAGTAATTAAAAAAACAAAAAAGACTAGGATAAAGCACCGAGAAAAGTAGGTAAGTCCCAGGGCTTGACAAGGTTGACAAGATAAAATTTAAACAAATAAATAAATGATTTCAAATAGTGATAAATTCTATGAGGAAAGTCAAGCAGGCTAATGGGACAGAAGTGACTGACACAATGGGCTATGTTATGTAGGGTGCTCAGAAAAATCCTTCATAGGTGGTGCTGACTGACATGACAAGTAAATTATGCGTAACCAGTAGCTTTGCAAAGATAATAGGAGAAGAGAAGCCTAAGAAGACAAAACAGTAAATATAGAACCCCTGGAGCAGAAATAACCTTGTTGTGCTTAAGAAATAATAATTAAAAAAAAAAAAAAGGCTAGAAGGGAGAAGAATGTTAGGGGGTGAGTTTAAGCATCACTAGAAGAAAGATATTGGAGCCTTGTAGGTATGGTAATAAGATAAGCATTTATTCTAATAAGAAGCCATTTGAAGCAATTTAACCAAGGAAGTGGTACACTTTGATTTCTATTTTGAAAAGATCGTAGAAGCAACTTTGTGGGGAATGGACGCAACGGACTGAAAAGAAGCAGGAATATCACCCAGGAAGAGCAGGCTGTTGCAGTACCTCCATGAGATAATGGGGACATGACTAGAATGGTAACAGAGGAGATGGAGAAAAACAGATCCACAACATGTTTTGCATGTAAAGTAGACACGACTTGCTAATGGGTGTGGACAATGAGAGAAAAAGTGTGGTGAAATAGGAACCCCAGGTTTTGTCCTGAGCAAGTGAGTGGATGGTGGCTTCATTTACTCAAATGTGGTTGTCATAAACGATACTCCCTGATGCCTCTTCCATGGAGAATGACTAGCAATGTCCCGGCAAACCATAGAGGAAGATCCTTCTTAGTCATCCATTTGGGCATGGCCACAGGTGAACCTCCCTGTCAAGATGGATGTAACTGGTAATATAGGACCTAGAACGACTACACTATACATCATACTATCAGCATAAAAACAAGAAAAACAAACAAACAACAACTTTTATCATTAAGATAAGGAAACTTTAAATGCTCATGGGGAAATAGTTGATACCTGAAAAGTATTAGGCAATTATCTGTCAGAAGACACTCATAAAAATCTTTCAAGAATGTAAAACAATAGTAATAGGTAATTGTATTTATTATAGCCATTTGCTTCGGTTGGTCTCTGAAGTTAATTTTGTTCTGTGTAATGGTAGTTTAATTAAATATACACTGCAAGTAGGTCAATGTTGTTAGATGTTGGGTCAATAGAGTTATGAGTCAGTTTATATTTATAAATGATTCTCTTGCTTCTTTCTAGCAAATTTCAATAACCTATCAATTAAAATACAACTGAATTGCCTCTTGAAAATAGAACTAAAAATTATTTTCAAGAAAATAATATTAAAAGTACATTATTATCTAGTGAGTGGAATATATATATACATATATATATATATAAAACAAACTCATCATTCCACTCACTGGATTATATATATAAATAAATACATACATATACATATATAATACATATATACATATACATATATATTACATATATATAAATTAGTTATAGATACATATGTGTATGTTTGTATAAAATACATACATATATATATATATATATATATATAGTGTGTGTGTGTGTGTTTATTTACACAGCCAAGCTAACCTAAAGTGAGATGAGATGATTTATTAGAAAGAAATAAGTTTTTATACAAACCCCCAAGGCTTATGCTTCCTCAAATCAAGAGAAAATATCACCAAAGATGATAGACTCTTGGTGATGACAAAAATGGGTTGCAAAGGACAACTTCAAGAGCCCCCAAAGTTGTCCCAAGAGCATTATTTCATTACATTGGCAAGAGTTTTTGTGACCACCCACATAGGATGACAGTTTGTGCTTACGAAGCTTCAAGAGGGTCACACCAACTAGAAAGTTCTATCAATTAAACCACCATATTTCAGCCATACAACTGAATGTTTGATAGACATATATAAACATCCAGGCAATCACATTATGGCCTCATATTCCTTGATTATTCAGAAAAAAGAATATGGCTGAGACATATAAATGGATGGTTCTGCCATTTGGAGCAGAGCCTGAGTATTCCCTTCTTAGTCACCTATACTGTGGGAAACACTCTAAGATTCTGAAATGGCAATTAAAACATGTATAACTTTAGGTTTCATTTACAGAAGTGAAAACCAATCTCTTGCTGAGGTATGGGGAATAGCAGTACACAAATTCCTTTTACTAAAATGTAAAACTGACTTTTGGATCTATTGAATCATCCTTTTTCATCACAAGTTGCTATTTGAATAAATGCAACTTAAATATCTAATGAATAAGCAAATTACCATCTAAAGGTAGTATAATGTCTAAAATTTCAGGAAGCAATTTGTATAGGAAGAAATCTGTTTATTCCTAAGTACATTCTGCAGGCCTCTGCTGTATAGGGGACTGAGAAGAGCTGCAGGAAATACAGTAGTAACGATGCAATGCATTTGAAATGAGAACATCTTGCTTTCATGGAACTATCCATCTAGTGGGAAAGATAAGAGACGCATAAAAAAAAGCTGTGATGTGAAGATATAAATGTTCAGAATGAAGAGGGTGGGACAGCGCGATACAAATTTAGGTCGTGAAGAAGGTTGTTCCTATTAACTTTGAAATGCCCAGTTGTGCCCCAGGCATCCATCGGAAATATTTTGCGCATTTGTATTTTGGTATACAAGTCAAATATTTTCTAACTTGTCATGTGCAAATTAAGAAAAAAATGTTAATACTTTCACAGAGGAAGAGAATAGTGTGAGAGCAAGAGAGAGGAAGTGATTAAGCTGTATGTTTTCTAAAGGTGCCAACACAGAAAAAAATTCCGTTCTCTATAAATGTCACTTACTGTATTTATCATTATTATGAGTACTATTTCTAATCTTATTAAGAACCTTCTCTAAAACCTGCACCAAGGTATAATTGAGACCTCTATATTCTAAGTAAAGATCAACATTTCCCACATTGCATTTCTCAGAATACTAATTCTGTGATATATCTGTATTAGGGCTATATTTTAAAAAGAAATGTTTTTTTCCCACTGTCAAACATGTCAGGAAAAAAATCTGCAGGACTTTTCTGAACCTTTAATATGACTCTCCAATTAAGGGACCCAACAATCGTACAATTTATCTGAGCACAGAATTATTTTTCTCTCAGCTCATTGAAAAATAATTTTCTAAGGTGTGCAATTTGAACTCCTAGGGAACTTCTCTTAAATCCAAGGTCAGAGTGGCTAGAATTCACTCAATTGTCATTCTTGGCTAACTCTATTTTAAACCAATAGCTATTTTTTATTTTCTTTCCTCCTCCCTCCCTCCTTTCTTCCCTTCCTTCTTTTCTTTCTTATTTTTCTGGTTATAAGACTTTTGAGAAAGGCAGATGACACAGCACCAGGTTTCTTGAGGTTAGAGCAGTCCGAGTGTTTCCAGGAAGTCCAGTATTCTTGGCACTAATATCATTTTTCTTAGGAGAGACATGGTCTGAGACGGTGATCCAGGTTCTAAAGAGGACAGAAGATGACTAAAGGAAGACACGAATTGAGGATTAGTTCCAATACGATCTCCTTTAGTTTGTTTTTCTCTCTGACATAACATAGTAAACCAGTGCGTTCCATTATATAGATACAGAAAAAGATATGATCACGGTAGTAGTTCATAGTTGTTGTTCAAGGAGAGAGAGAGAGAGAGCTGGATTCCAAATAGGCTTGACTATGATGCGTTGACATACTTCATTATGGAGCAGACTAAGAATTCACACAGCAGGACACTTTATTGATGATGGTCTTTCTGACCATTGACCCCACCTTCTCTTTCCCATTCCACCGCATCTCAGTTTTACTTACGTTGCTGTGACTCGACAATATTTTGGTTTGAGTAGCCACCAGGGCAATGGTAATGGTAGGGGGAGTGACGTACTCACATCAGGGACAGAATTTAAGCCATTGACCAAAAAAAAAAAAAAAGTAAAATGTAATCAAGATAAATGCCATTATAGTGAATGTTTTTTAAAAGTCCATGATGAACAAAACATCAAAATTCTGAATAAAGACCAAATCACAATATTAATTTCTCTTTTGCCTTAGCCCCAGTATAACTCAGCCCGGCACTGGTAGATGCCTCTTGAATCAGCATTTCCCTGGGCAGCACTCCGTGGGTCTAGCACCTGAGGACACTTACTTTGTGGTCATTGAGTTTTACCTTGCACACTTGAACACATATGGTTTAATTTAGTCACTTCAGGTGTTATTTTGTCAAGAACTATTAAGCGCTTAGCAGCTAGATTAAACTGACTGTTTTTCTCTTTCTCTAAACTTGTTTGTGAACAGACATACACTAAGTGACAAGATCAATGAAAACATACACATTGCTTATTGTTCTGATGGAAACTTCAAAGCCTGGGAAAGTGAACACAAGGTCAAAGAAAGACTGCCAGATTCTGAATGCCTCCAAGCTGACCTTTCCTCTCTCAGAGTAAATATTTTTTTTTTCCAAATAAAAAGCAAAAATAATGATACTAACTTTTCTTCTTTTATAAATGTTAGATCTATTTTGATCGTTTTTCTAGATGTTAGAATGAGGGATTTCATTAGTTTTGTCTAAAATAAATTCTATGAACCATTATTCTACTGCCCTCTATTGTTAAACAGTGAATAATAATGTCCTTGAACAGGGTGAAATATGTTTTACAAAGCAGTCATATATATCTGTCTTCTGTATGTATATTGATAACCTAGAGTGTTTCCTGGAAGGCAAAACATATGTGGTTTGTTTTGGAAATTCAAAATCCATTAGGATTTTCTTTTTGCATACATACTTTAGTACACAATAGGACCTATTATTAAGACTTTTAATAACAATAATATACATGCATTTAAAAATAACTGTGCAATATAGAAATGTACAAGGAAGAAAATAAAAGTCACCTAAATACTATATCCAGAGGTAAACACTGGTGATATCTGATGCTATACTTCCAGACTTCACTACACACAAGTTTACTTCAAAAAAAAAAAAAAAAAAATCACCACTACTCCTAAGTAAACTTTCTGTTTTACTCGATCTAAACAGCATTTTATTTCCTTCTTGATTGGTTCTTTTTAATGTCTTAAGTGTTCAATTGATTAAGCAGATCTCTCATGAGGACCCATACTAGAAGCAATAAGGGTTTTCAGAAAAACTACACAATCTTTGAGCAATGTATGGCAAGCAGACATGAAACAACCAACCAAAGAACAGGAATGTCAGCACGACCTTGTAAAAATGAATTCCAACTAAAATAATAACAAAATGCAGAGCAGCTATTGAAGTGTAGCTGTCATCAGCTGTGAGGATGGTTATGAAAGTTTTCTTCATTCTGGAGAAAGCATGAATGAAGAGGGACAGGATCACATTACTGCAGATGTCAAGTGAAGACTGAGTAAAGGTCATGGTGGGTTGTCCCACAATGAGAATGAGCATGATTCTCATTGAGGACAGTAATAAATAGATAGATAGATAGATAGATAGATAGATAGATAGATAGATAGATAGATAGATAGATAGATAAATAAATAATACAAACAAACAAAAAACTGACCGAACTGACTGTAGGCTGTGAGCGGCTTAAGTGCAGTACCTACTTTAGTGTTCGTAGCATTCTCAGATTCTAAGATAAAGTACATAGTGAGTAACAAGATGAAGAAAGAAGAATATTTTTTAAAAGGAGATGGGAAGGGATAAAGGTAGTACAGAGGGAGGAGAGAGAGAGAGAGAGAGAGACAGCGAGAGACAGAGACAGAGAGAGAAGAGAAAGAAGAGAAAAAAGAACAGGGAATAAAGGAAGAGAGGGTAGGAAGGAGGGAGAGAATCATAGGGAATATTGAGAAGTGCAGTATTCATATATTCAGATATATGTGTTGCTTTATCAGATAAAGAGCACAAGCTAATAAAAACGCCACAAATGCAAAAAGTAAAACTTTGAATCCTATCTTCAATACACCCAGACAGAAACTGAATTTTGAGTAGGTGAGTGATAGCATAAAAATATAATTTGGCCTTGGGTGGTCGGTGCAGATGCACAATACATAAATGTTGACATTACCTGTTCATGAGGAATGGTGTTTGTAATAACATCTTATTGCTAATGATAATCTTCCTGTAATTGTAATGTATGGGATAGCATTTCCAACACACCCTAGCCCGCTTAATCTGTCTGCTATGCATTCATCCATTTATTCATAGAGCGAACGTCTATTGTAGAGCTTATGTGTGAAAGGCGTTATTCCAGACCTAACAAGAAAGTGAAGATTATTTCTTTATATGCACCTGTGCTGTACCGTATTCCAAAAAGCATTTAAGGCAAGGAAATGTGATTAATGTAAGATTGCTGCTCTTAAGAAAGTTATAATCTCATTGGGGAAGATAATGCATGCATAAGAAAACAAAGCAAGATAAAGAAGTCTATCGTTCTATGAAACCTCAGAGAAGACTAAGATGAATCCCAAATTGCTGGACTAAGGAAGTCTTCCTGGAAGATATTACACAGAAGTAGAGACATGAAGGGATGCATAGAGTTCTGACAGGCAGAGGAAACATACACATACACACATAGTAGGCACTGCCCATGTGAAGTGAAGTCATCAATGAGAAAAAGGGTGTTTCAAAGAGCAGCAACAGAGATGAAGTGGCTGGAGTCCAGGTGGACTGTATGTTGGCGGTTAGTGATGGGACTGTTTTTGCCGTGCTGGATGAGGTTAGAAAATTAGGGGGGTTCAAACGATTGAAGGTTAAGAACACCATATGAAATTTGGATTTTCTTTTCCATGAGAATAAAAAAAAAATTCTGGTCAAGATAGGGAGAATTAATCAGATTTTTAAAATGAGTGCTAATTAAAGCACAAAAATTAAGTATGGAAATGACAAATGGGAGTCAGAGAGACCACTCCAAAGTACTCAAAATCAAGGTACGATTTAGGTTTCTATGATGAAAAAATGCAAAGTTGAAAGAATCAACTAGAGTTAGTAGCCAATTTTATGAGGGAGAGTTTGTATAAAGAAGTGGTAAAATAAGATACTATTTCTAGCTTTAGTGACCAACAGGTCAGCGATATCAAAAGAAACTTAGATTTCAGAAGACCTACTAATTAAATTGTTTTGAGTACAGTGATTTTTTTTTTGACTACTATACTACTCTAAAGAAGATATTACACACAGAACTGTAAGTAGGGATAAAGAATATTAGGACTTTAGGTACAGATTTGGAAGTCATCTTCAATAAGGAGATTTTAGGTCATTCTGCTGGATTGAAAGAGATTTTCCTGGGAGAGGATGCTGAGCTAGAATAAATTAAGATTGAAGATACAACCTGGAGACTGCATATACTTCAAAGCAAATAGAGGAAACAGGTGCAAAGAAGACAAAAAGGGATGGGCAGACATACGGGAGGTATTGTTATGATTTATTGCTGATATATACTGCAGGTTATTAAAAGAGACATTCTTATTATATTTGACATATGTATTACATTATTCTATTAGGAATAGATGTGACCCTAAGTAGCTAGCTTGATTTTATCTGTAGACACTATTATATTCTTTGTCCTATGGAGAACAGAGAGGCAAAATTGCAACTTAATTCTTCTAAATGTGTTGGTGTCTCTTAAATTATTTTTAATTAAATTATCATGCAATAAAATTGACTTTTAGGTATATATTTCTGTACATTTTGGTTTTGTTCCAGAGGTAACAATATTTCTTGAATTTTAAATAGAAAACATAATGTGTGCATAATAACTTCCTTGAATTATTGAAATTGAAAGGATTATTTTTATGCCCTCAAAATTTTTTTCCAATCTGTTCTAGCATTTATATTGTATAACCTATATCATATTCTGAACTTTTATCTCTCTCTATATATTTTTTCAGTTACAATTTAAGTATATATTTGTGTAAGCATCACCATAATCACGATACAAAACAGTTCTATCACAGAGAAACCTCCCTCATGTTAGCCCTTTTTGCAATCATACATTTCCTCTGCCCCAACCTCTTGCAGCCACTAATCTATTTTCCATCACTACAGTTTTATTGTCTTCCAGAAAGTATTGTAAATGAAAGCATCCATTATATAACCTTTTTAAGACTGGTGTCTTTTACTCAGCATAATGTCTTTGAGATACATGCATGATTCTGCATCCAACAATAAATACTCCACTCCTTTTATTTCTGAGTAGCAATTCCACTGAGTATTTTAATCAATAAAATTCACATCCATATAAAAGCATATGCACTTGCTATAAATTCAAATGGAATGCTTGGTTTTCCATTTTAGGACAGGCTGGAATACTGACTGTAGGAAAGAGACCTGAAAGCCTTAGGGTAAGAGGTGCCTTGTAAATAAATATTATTATTCCCCCAGGCTCTGAACAGAGGTTCTGGAACATGAACCAGAGTTTAATTAGTGTCTCAGCACTGCTGAAACTGTCTCTAGCAGCTTTAGCCTGGCTGCTTGAAGAACTGTCCAGCAAATGAATTGCTGAAAACCAATGTGGCATTTATGCTGTAATTAGTGCAAATAAACCTGTAATAATTTGGCAGACCTATGACTTCTACTTCCCATTTTCTTCCACATCACTGGCTGCTCCAGAGCAATGGAAATTTTCCAAAAAGGTAATAAATATTAAATGTGAAAGATATGTCTCTTTTATTTCCTCAGTGACATCAAGTATCTTCAATCCTAAAAATCAGATATCTCAATTTAATAAGGCATTATTTTTTACAGAGCTATAACAGCTTCAAAATTTACATAAGAATCAATGCCAGCACTTTTACATAAGAATAAATACCATACAAAATAAAATACAGGCCAGAGAACTGAGCCAGAGTAATAAAATATTTCTTATTCAAATTTTGGTAATGTTCCAACACTATCGTGTGTAATTTAAGCAATAATTTTCATCACATCTTCATTGGATCTCTATGTAGAGAAGGACTTTCAAGAAAAAACACATGCAATGGAAATTTGAAACAATGATAAGAATTTATCTTCACAAATACAAATAATGTTATCTTATTGTGCCTGTGTTTTTTGTGAAAAAATGCATTAATTATATTTAAATTATATTTACACAGAGAAATATTTCTGACAGCTTGAAATCAAACTTTAATTTGGTATCTCTTAAAACACACATCTTAAGAATTGTTTGCTGATTTTTGGGGTTTTTTTACATTTAATAAATGCTTAATTTCCCTTTAAAATAGCTTTTTATTAATTAATATTTGAATAAAAATGCCATTTCCCATTAATATCTTGCCTGTGGCCAAAATTCCAATTCTCACTTCTCTTGTTACTATTTGCTGGAGATAATTAAGGGAGAATGAGATATTATATATAGTCCTTCTTAAAATTCACAATGCACTTTACAGTAATGACTTGAATGTTTTTTGCCATGCACTAGAAAGTGTATGCAGCAATTTTTCAGTCTCCTTTATTTTCTGCTGCTGCTTCATCATTGCAAAGAGGAAAGAAAAGAGAACATAATTTGAGAAAGAAGGTAAGGCTTCGCATGCCAAAAACATGGGACCGAGGAAGGAAAGAGAAGTTCAGCTGAGCTCCGAGCTATTGTGAAGGAAACCAAGCCAGGCTAATCCAACAAAGTGAATGATCTCAAGGGCCAGCCTGATGTTTGCAAAATGTCAGAAGGCAGTAAGCGAGGGACATGACATGAGACTTAAAAGAAGCCTGGCGTGACTGCAATCCATAATAAGATCTGATGCAGGGACAGCTCTTCTTCCCTCTCCTCTCCTCAAGGATTGTGTATAGATATATGATCTGGATAATAAAATTAACAACAACTACCTATGTGAGAATTCCATGCTCACAATTGTTAGGTGAATATTAAGACCTGAATCCTAAGTGCCAAATTAGTAGGGAAATTAGATGCTTGAATATTTCCTCGGAGATAGCATCATCTTTCAGCATAATCTTTTGAGATTGATTATCATTAATGTCCTATAATGTCTTTTATTATAGGACAGTTCTCAAAGTGTGGTTCCTAAACCAGCAGCATCAGCACCATCTGGGAACACAGAATTGTACATTCTCAGTCTCCACACAGACCCACTGAATCGGAAACTGCATTGGGAGTTCAGCAATCTGTATTATAAAGAGCCCTTCCGGGGATTCTGAGGCAAGCTAAATTTGAGAATCACTGGTCTAGGTAAAACTGACACACTGGTATAATCGAGAGGTGGTTTTCCATTCATTTGCTCATCTTTTCACTAGGTGAAGCCCTAGGGGCATTGTGAGCAATATAATGTGGTCCCTGACCTTGTGAAGTTTATAATCTAGAGATGATAACACAAGTAAAAAGGAAGCAAATAAACAAAATAATTAAAGTTGTGATACAAAGGCTATTACAGAATCAAACAACAGACTGGAATAGGAATATTAAGGAGAGAACTACTTTAAATGGCAAGATGATAGGTCCTTCTAAGGAGGTGATATAATGACTGCTTGTCAAAATATGGTCTATGGATCAACAATATCAGAATTACTCAGAAACTTTGGAAAACAGAATCTCAGAGTGCTTGCTAGACATTGAATCAAAGTTTGCTGTTGAACAAGTCTACAGACATGAGGTGATTTGTAAGTACAATAAAAAGCACAAATATAAAGTTAAAAAGAAACAAACAAAAAAACATCTACCTAGCGGGTGGAATGGCTAGTACCCATCCGCTAAATTTTCATGTGCAAAGGCCTTTCCCCCAAAAAAACCCCAAAAAACTCAGTGTCAATTTTAGAGTCACTATGGAATTCAGATATTTACTTCCAGGCCACCAGAAATAGTCATCAGAAACACATGAGAAAAGCGACTTCCCCACTTCCTGTTATTAATAATGTAAAATCAAGGCCCATCACCATTCCTTTTTTCCCCAGTGAATCCCAAAATATCTGTTATAAGAAGTATCTATAAGGAAATTTAATTCCTTGACCCTTATTATACTTGATGACAAAGCTGTGTGGTCGTGTTCTGATTACCTTCATGACTAGACTCATCTGTGGTAATAAAAAAAAAAAACCACACATGATTCCATTAAACAATTTTTTCAAATTAACTTAAATACTTCATTTGACTAACTATTTGACTAGATAACTGGGTAACATTGGGCAACTAACTAATTTAAGCCGTTGTTTCCAAGGGTAAATGAAGATAATAAAAATGCATAATTGATAGCATTATTGAGAGGTTTAAATGAGTAATAACAGATGAGATTTAGTATGACGCCTAACACATTGTAAATACCCAATAAATA
The DNA here is from genome assembly GCF_004115265.2 of Rhinolophus ferrumequinum. Classification (NCBI taxonomy): domain Eukaryota; kingdom Metazoa; phylum Chordata; class Mammalia; order Chiroptera; family Rhinolophidae; genus Rhinolophus; species Rhinolophus ferrumequinum. Next base: position 31,179,927 of record NC_046307.1, read on the forward strand.
TTACCATAAGAACAGTTATTACTATTATTTGCAAATAGTGGGATAACAGGGGAAAAGCACCAACTTTTAGAATGTACGCTATTCTTTATCTGCAAATTAAGCTATAAAATGACAAGTAAGGACATATTTTTGTTGCAGATTTTTAATATGATTTCCATCAGAAAGGTCACTGTATGGAAATGGGTTATTTGTATGACTATTTTTAAAATGTATGCTGCATTTTTGGAGTAAATTGGGACTCAAATCAGTTTCAGTGATACTTGGAGTTACATAATCATCTCAGCATACATTAATATTTTCTTATTTTGGTGTCTTTTACCCACCCTCACCGCACTTTCCTTGCCATTGTAATCAGAATGATACATTGCTTAAGCTGCTTATCAGGAGGACATGGCTTAAAATTTGTCACTCATATTTAAAAATTATTTTCAGTGCCTAGGACGTACTCAGCAAACCAGAAGAAAAGATTAATTTCGATGGACCTCATAAATCTCTGAAAGGTGGATTGTTCTGTTACTAATAGAACTATACGTAAGAAGTACATTATATTAAAAAAAAATCCTGGGTCTGATTCAAATTATGACCCCTCTGAACACACAATGTGATATATAGACGATGTTTTACAGAATTGTACACCTGAAACCCTCGTAACTTTACTAACAACTATCACCCCAATAAACTTTAAAAAAATTATGACCACTCAAATGGCTCTTTATTCATCCAAACAGCATATCCAGAACATCTGTCTGCTATGTTCTAGGCTCCAGTCTCAGGAATAAAATATTTGGGTAATTATAAAATATAGAATACATATCATATCATGGCATTAATTTAAAAATCGGCATTATCAGAAATGCCTTGCACCATTTCCCTCAGTGATGGAGTAGGTGACATTAAGTAATTACAGTGTACTTGGGTTCTAGTCTATGTTATATGAAGTAATTCAAAACTGAGATAGAGAAGTCAAAACACCAGCCAAAACCGGACAGCTGGTAAGTGGTGGCCCAAGGTTTAAACTCAGTCTAGTTTCAGCATCTGCACGTCTACTAACCTCATAATCTTAAAGAATAGTAGTAACAATAGTTTGCAAGTTTCTCTACACAAACTGCATGCATATTCATATCATTTTTTTACAAACAACCTTGTCTTTTTGTCTTACTGATTATAAAAGTCAGATATATTAAGATGGATAGAGAAGCCGGGGAAAATGGAAGACAGTTCTTTCTGAAACTTATTTTCAAATCTTATCGACTGCAGACATGACAAAATATTGAATCTAGCCTGCTTTCATTGTGATGATGCTTTTATTCAATCTGGAGTTTATTTATCAGTTTAGTTATCAGCATTCATTGTCCCTGAAAACAAATTTCTTCTAGATTGGAGCATCTCAAAGCAACCCCAACTAATTTTGTTCCCAAGACAAGTACCTTCACCAAAGTCCATTTTGAAGTCTTCCCAAATTAAACCCCATTCAGATTTCTTCATACGGGGTTTCTGTGCTTGCTATATAATGCTTGCTTCCTGACCATCTGACTCATGGTCAATCCCATCCTTACCAATGACCATACTTCTCAGTACCCACCAGCAGTTGAACTACGGGCTCTGGAACTAAACCACTAAGTGTCATTATACCCAGCTCAGCCCCACCCTTACCCCTTTTTTTTTTTCATTTCTAACTACATGTAAACTGAAATACACCAATTCATCAATTGTCAGTAAGTTTTCCATGAAGGTATCCAGTGAAATGACATAATTCTTAGGGATGATCACAGCATTGGATTCCATTGCCCACTTTTTCCGTGAACTCTCCTCTGCTAAGGGAGATCTATTACCTGATTCTACTGCCAAAGTTCCCTGCCTGTTTCTAAGATTCACGTGTTTTCATGGAATGATCTTCTCTAATGTAAAACCCTGAAAATAATTATATTACGTTGGTGCAAATGTAATTGTGGTTTTTGCAATTATTTTTAACCTTTTAAACCGCAATTACTTTTGCACCAACCTAATATGTAGTGAGGTAATAAAAACTAAATTAATTAAAAACAAACAAAAGAGAACAACTAAAACTACAATAATGATAACTGAAAAAAAAGAGAAAACAAATACTGACTTTGTTTAGTATTTTCCATATGCATACATTAGGCAAAGTGCTTCCATGCACGGTTTCATTTAATCCTCACAAAATGTCTATGACTGTTCACGTGCTCCTTTTACAAATTAGAAATCTGAAATTCAGGGTACTTAAGTAGCTGGCCTAATGTAATAGATTGTGTAAGTATCAGGACTGAGATATAAACACAGGTCTGTCTGATTTGAGAATAAATTATTTTAACTCTGTAGCTAGTAGTAAACAATAGAATTAAATGTCTGTAAAAATAATGGTTCACAAGACTCAGATAGAAATTTGCATTGATTTTTTAAAATTATGTCATATACTAAAATTAATAGATTAGAGTTAAAGTAATATCAGTACTTAGGTTCTACATTGCAACAAAGTTAATGGAAAATTATACTCATGATCAGAAACACAAATTACACCTCGCAGAGTGATGTGTGGCTGAATGCAAATGAGCCTTACTTTGCAAAGTGCCTACTGAAGAGTTCAGTGTCAGCAAAAGTAAGATGCTCATCATTGATTAGAAAAGACTGTAACATTCTTTTTGGATAAAACAAACTACCAACAAGAGACGAAGCCAGTGCTATGAGGTAAGTTATTTTCTACTACTAGGGTGAGAAGCACATCAAGTTCTTGCTCACATTCTAGATGATGGTGGTTGGTGACTAAAACCCGTACTTGGAAACGGTATTTTATTAGCAATCATTAAAAATTACTAGTGTTTATGAACTCAGCTGTAGTTGAGTAAACACCACAGGCTGTGTCTACAGGATAGAACAAAACATTATGCAAAATGTTGCTAACTCTGTCTACCCAACACTGTGTGTGTGTGTGTGTGTGTGTGTGTGTGTGTATCTTCTTGTATGAATCTGCTATATTAACAGTTTTTCAGCAACATTTCCTGTGATACAAGTTGCTTCACTACAATGAACTCCTAATGAATACTTAAGATATTTATGTACTTACGCTGGCTCTAGGCTTGTTTGATTCCCTACCTCTTTCTTATCCATACAGCAGGAGTTTGGACAATAGGGCATCAACATACCTTGATTTGAGAACTCAATGGCTACATCTTTAATTTCCCCATAATCATAGCTGCTTGTTTGTGGCTGAACAGCTCATGGCTAGAAGTAATTTGGAAAGGATACTTCATATGCTTTAGGGATCTCTTCCTTCAGATGTTTAAAATCAGCTGCTTACTGACACCTACCCTGTGGCAGACACAGAACTACACATTTCGTGGCACCTAATTCTAACCTGCACAACTTCATAATGTCCAAGTGATTCCTATCCTATTGCACATGGATGAACGGAAACCTAGGAAATTGCCCAAAGGCGCATTCCCAGTGACAGGTGTGCAATGATTGGGATATACTTATACTAAAAAAAAAAAATGTGTTGTGTATCTGAAATTCAATTTTAATGATCAGGTTGGTGCCAAAATTAGTGCGGTTCAAAAGGTGAAAAATCATTGCAAACACCGCAATTACTTCTGTACCAACCTAATAGATGTTCTATATTTTTATTTCCTAGCTCTGGCAATCCTAATAAGGTTCGCCTTATTTCAAAGTCTTTGAATTTAGTGACTTTTCCTTTATTTATTATTTTTATGGTCATTTACATTTTATCATGAAAATGTTCATGGAAAGCTTCCCTTGGTTGGAAAGACTACATTTTTTACATACTGCTCTAGCTGTAGATAGCAATACCATATTTTTCAAGGACAAATGAGTATTGCTTGTGAGGAGCCATCTTCGCATTTTGCTAATGTAGGATTAGATGCTTTGCGCCTGGCTCATGGTGTTTTAAAAAGGTTTGTTGATGATGTTTTTGTTAGTGCTACCTTCATCATTATTATTGCTGTAGAAATCACGTACACTATTTAAAACTAAGAACCTTTTGCATACACAGACCTATACATTTTTCCTAGAGAAATAGCTACATTGATAAAATGTTGCCCTATCCCATCAGCAGCTTCCTGTTCTTGCAAAACGGGAAGCAAACACAAAATGCTGACTCAGATAAGAAAAATGGTCATATTTGGAGGGCTAATCATGAGTCTCTGACTAACTTTATTAGACTGTAAATGCTTAAGGAAAATAAAATCCACTTAATTCAATAAGATAGAATCCACTGATGACAACAGTAGTATGTTGAAGCAATCCCCACTCTTCTGTTGTGTATAGGGAAGAGTGTGGTGTGTAGCAAAGTGTGAATCTCAGCTTTAGCTCTTTCGGACTATCCACATGACCTCAGATAATTTAGGAAGCTTTTCTAAACTTCAGTTTCTCATCTTGCAAATGGGAATGATAGGAGGACTTCTATTTTGAAGTTACTGCACTGTTAATTGACATACATGTGCACAACGGTGAGCATATGGTTCCATCAATGCTGGCAGTTAGTATAATCAACTTTGTTTCCCTCTTTCCATTCAAAGTATTTGGTAAACAATTCTTTAGTAAATAAACAACTTGAAAGGTGATTTGAATGTGTTTTTGATGAAGCTGACTCGCCTGATTAAATGTCAAAATAATTTGTGGCTATAGATTTAGCCTGAGTTGCAAATACCCTAATATTTGGTATCAGTTAGGCCAGATTAATTAAATTTTCTGACAGCCGCCCTACCAGGCTGTTTAAGGTTTTATTTCCACCTTAACACCCTTGTTCAAGAAAACCAACTCTTGCAAGAAATTCTAATGCCACAGTGCTAAATAAATTTGATCTTTGTAAATTCTTCTCAATAAACACCTAGCATAGCTAGCACTTTTTTGCTACTCAAGCCTTTGTTTCTAGTTCCTATATTACTTTCAATGTATCTTGAGGTAACAAATGGTCTCAAAGCTTCGGGCCACCAGGACAGAACATGAATAACTCATCATAACTGGACTTCCAACTAGTTGAAACCCTTGTCCATCTGTCTTGAGATACAATTATTAAAAACAGTCAGACCAAATCACAATGATGTGATTCAGTGATTATTCTCTGCAGGGAGGCTATAGCAGTTTTTGAACAAAAAGAAGAAAAAAAATATCTGAAAACCAGGACACAATTCATGCAGTGTTCTTCCTGATTCTTTCAATAAAGCATATGTGAGCACTTCAAGTCACAACTATTTTCATACTGAGAATTGTTCTAGTCTAAGAACAGAATTGTCCAAGGGAATCTCTTGAGATTGCCTGGAATGGAAGTGTGGTCAGTGACATTCACATTCAATTTACTTCTGTCTCAGGAAGAAAAACAAAACCAGGGCCACTCCCAAGGTCAGAGGTCACTGCCTCCACAGCCTGCCGGGTTAGACAAGTAACAGCAATTTCAAACCTCCAGTTGATGCCCGCTATGTAGGAACAGGGTCTGGTGCTGCAGTGTTTAATCATCCTTTTTTTTTACAAGAAGAAAAAAATCCTCGACTTACTGTGAATTTCTTGGCTTTTTAATGTCAACTACTAACACACATATTTGAAATATAGTTCGTGTGTCACACAGAACTTTTAGGCCAGAGCCAGCTAAATTGCTGCTGGATTAAGGTTTTAGGTCCTGAATGCTTGCCCAAATTCATCTATTCCAAGAGATCCTAATCTGAGCATACAAGCACTAGAGATAGTGAGATGCCCCATTTCACAGCTAACACAGGCCGTTTCCGGGCACCTGATCACACTTCTTCTGGCCTTAATGATCATTGGCTTAATAGAGTCCATTGTAAGGAGTCATTTGAGGATCAGAGGAACTGAGCTATTTCTCCCTATTGGATGAAAAGCGTCCTCTTTGCTAACGCCATGACAATGCACCAAAGAGCAATCACCCTTTGGTCTCTCTCTTCCTCTTCCTTTGGTCTCTCTCCTGTAACTGCTGGTAAGACAATGATAGTAATCCTTCTTCAGTGGTTTTTACATATCTCTTTCTAAGACTCTATTTAATTGACTTGCAAGTATCAGAAAGAACCATTAGTAATAACATGTCCGAACCTTTATGATAGTTCTATATTATTATATTAGTTTTTTTCCCCTTTTCCTATGAATAAACTACCAGCTCCTGGAGATCCAGTAACCAAGAGCAATACACCAGGGTAACCCAGGCACTTTTAGAGATAAGTACAGTAGTACCCCCTTATCCACACTTTCACTTTTTGCAGTTTCAGTTACCTACGGTCAATCGCAGACCAAAAATATTAAATAAAAAATTCCAGAAATAAACAATTCATAAGTTTTCAATTGTACGCTGTTCTGAGTAACGTAATGAAATCTCATGCTGTCCTGCTCTGTCCTGCCCAGGACGCAAATCATCCCTTTATCCAACATGTCTACTCTGTACTCGTGTATTAGTGGCCTTCTTGGTTATCAGATCGACTGTCTTCGTATTGCAATGTTTGTGTTAATCCTTATTTACTTAGTAATGGCCCCAGAGCATGACAGTAGTGATGTTAGCATTTCGGATACGACAAAGAGAAGACATAAAGTGCTTCCTTGAAGTGAAAAGATGAATATAGCACTGTTCAATAAGATATTTTGAAAGAAAGAGACCACATTCACATAACTTTTACTACAGTATACTGTTATAACTGTATTTTATTATGGGTTACTGTTGTTAATCTCTTACTCTGCCAAATTTATAAATTAAACTTTATCATATGGATGTATGTATAGGAAAAAAGAGTATATATGGGATTCAGTATTCATAGTTTCAGGCTTCTACTGGATGTCTTAGAGCTTATCCCCCATAGATAAGGGAGCACAATGGTATCTTTTCTCAAAGAAAATATTTTACAAAAAACTATTGTGTAAAAAGAACTACTTTGGATGAAGAGAAAACCCTGTTAAATCTCAACCCTCCTCTCTCTTTCTCTCTCTCTCTCTTTCCCTCTCCTTCTCCCTCTCCCTCTCACTCTTCCTCTCCTTCTCCCTCTCCCTCTTCCTGTCCTTCTCCCTTCCTGTAGATCTTAGGGTATTCATGGAGTCCTGGATCCAACAAAAAACAACCTGAACCCCACCTAGAACATAATGATACCTCTTGTTTTAATAGGTTACTAAACACAGAATGTAGAAATGTGTGTATGTGTGTTTGTGTATTTTATCAAATCCTTCATTATTTTTGTTGCTTTTTAGATGAACTGACAAGCTGCTCTTCTTTTTGCTTCTTTCTTCTCCTTTAACATCTCCTTTTTTTCTCCTTTTCTTAGAAATAGAACTTCATTTTCCTAATTTCTATATCTTACAGTTCTCCCTTGAAATTTGATCCATCAATGGCCCCCACCTCTATCTTTTTCACTCTTCGCTCCATCATTAAAAGAAAGAGGGAAGAAAGAAAGGAAGGAAGGAAGGAAGGAAGGAAGGAAGGAAGGAAGGAAGGAAGAAAAGAAGGAAGGAAGGAAGGAAGGAAGGAAGAAAGAAAAGAAAACGTAACAATCTTCAAACTCCACATAAAGGAGTTCTTAAATTTTGTTACTTATGTCCATCATATACCATGTTAATCTATTTTAGCAACATTTCTTTCCAGCTGTATTGAGATATATTGACATAATGGTGTGTAAGTTTAAGGTGTACAGCATAGTGCTTTCATTTATGTATATATTGCAAAATAATTACTGCCATAAGGTTAGTTAAAACATCCATCACCTCACATAGACTTTTTTGCCTGTGTGGTGAGAACTTTTAAAATCTATTTTCTTAGCAACTTTCAAACATACAATGCAGTATTATTAACTATAGTCACCATGCTGTACCTTATATCCCAAGAACTTATTCATCTTATAAATGGAAGTTTGTACTCTTGGGCCCCCTTCACCCATTTCCCCCTCCCCATACTCCCCAGAGACAGATACAGAAAGTCTATTTAAACCTAGTTCAGCAACATTTATAGATAAAAAGCAATATATCTTATAATACATTTACAATGCCAACTAAAAAGTGTGCTTTGTGGCAGGAAAGCCATTAAAAAGTATTCATTTTTTCCACACCTTTAGAAAAAAATAAGTGAAATTTCCACCTCATATTGTCTGGAGTTGTATTACATGTTTTCGTCAAGTCATAACATTATTCATTTTGCACAAAGCTGTGGTATCAAAAGGGAAGTGATATGAAACTATAATAGAAGAATAGGAAATGTAATGTGAAGTTTCCGGGCTTGAAAGAAGTGGATAACATAGTTTATTGAAGTTCTTTGTTGTTGATTGGGCAATATTAATCTAAATAGCAATGTATTTTAAAGGCAAAAAGAAAGCTCTCAAAGTTAGGCAAAAGAAAGAGAATATAAAATTTGTGAAATCTGGGGGATGTGTGTATGCTACCAAGATCTTGAGAAAAACAAAACAAAGGGAAGAAGCCTTGAGAAAATTAGAGTGGCATGCGTTATTTGAAACATTAGATTATAGAAAGCTACAGACACAGAGTTTGACCTTAGGGTTAAGTTTTCAGTTAAGACAGATGCATAAGTACATTCTCAGTTTCCTTGCGACATCCCATTCACCACTCCCATACAGTCATAGGAATAAATAGAAACAGAGCTACATGTCAAATCCACTTTGAGGGAGAGTTTGGTGAAGACTTTGGGAACAATTGGTTTCTCAAAATGAGGAGATGAGACTAGGTGAGATTAGATAAGAATGAAGATAAGAGAACTTTAAGGTGGGCAGTTGGGGTAGTATCAAAGTATTATTTTTTCCACTAGATTAAGCCAAATCACGTGGTTAAAATCATGTGGTTGTCTTTACTGCTTCTTTTACTTGGCATTATCTCAGGAACACACTTGACAAAGCGTATATTTTCATCTGGATGAGAATCACATGGATGTAAATTATATCATGACAACTAATGAGATTTTAACTCCTTCACAATATGTTTAGTTTTTATTCGATTATCTTGTCTCATTGCTTTACATGTTAATAGTAAGGATCTTTATTTTAGTTCTTATATTAGTAGAAATATCTCTAGTGTTTCATTGTTATATTTGATGTTTTCATTTGATTTAATACAAAAACTACTCTGAACCTTGAAAAAAAATCCTTCTAAAGTGAGTTTAATATGTGTGTGTGTTTTATCCATGAATGTGAATTTAATTCTCTCTAATGATCTTTAGTAAAAAAACGAGATAATTTTGTTCTATTTATCAGTGTGATTCACTGGACAGATGGTAAACCAACCTTACATTCCTGAGGCAAAGCCAACTAGGTCCCACAGAAGTATGACCTATACTGTAAAAAAACTGTGAAAATAACTCATCCACTATATTTGTATCCAAATTCAGAGGCGAGCTTATTCTATAATTTTGCAGTTTGGTGTTACCTTGTTTATCTCTGAATGTGCTTCATTTCCTTGTTTTGCTATACTCCTTTCCATATCTGGAAGACCATGTCCTATTTTGGGAATCCAAGATTGACAGAGTATTTTAGAACTAGAGAAAACATGCAGCAAAAATGACAGTCAAAAAATGGAATGCTGAAGACAGAAAATGTGTTGTCACGGAGAGAAAATTTTCATATGACACTGGGGAAATCTTTTATTATATCTCCAGAGTAATAATTATCCATTATTCAATGTGGCCTGATAATATGTCTATTTTTATGTCTATGTATTACCACTTATGAAATGAATGCATGAAATAAGCCTAATAACTGAGGGTAGGAAAACATTAAATTTAATTTTCACTTTTTTTTATACTTGTTACCTGTCATTTTAGTATATAGCTTTAGATATTTGAGTGGCCTGTTTTATGAGACTTTAAAGGAAAAAAAATAGCTAATGTGAATTTGTCATTCTCAATATATACATTTAATATGCTTAGCAGTCTAGACATGTTCACCTTAAAAATCAATGGAAAGAAACTGCAAAACAGCTTTTTTTTGTTTGTTTTTTTAATTTGAGGCCTATTCAAATATGCTGCTCTGAAGAAAGGAAAAGTTAAGGAATAAATTAGAATTTTCTTTAAAGACCATAAATCTATTGAAAACTGTCAAAACATCTTATAAAATTAATTGTTTAAGCTTCACTGCATCTCAATAAGATGGAAATGTTTTGCCTAAATAACTGCAATTTGTCACTTTATAGACAAACACAGTTGAAGATTATATAGTAATTTTAAATGCAGAAGTGTTTTTTTTTTTTTCTGTAACTCAATTACTTTCATGTGAATTAAGAAATATGTGCCCATAAAGCCATGGTATCTATCTAGCAAGAACACATATAAACATAAAGAAACTCATTAAACATATTAACATAGATATCTACAATGGCAAGAGACACAGGGATAGAATGTAGGTTAGTAATAGAACACAAAAGCAAGAATTTTGTCAAAGCTTTTCATTATTAAGCCACCTTAAATAAGTAAACTAGATATTTTTAAGTGCCACCTTAAAGCTTTTAGAGAATAATTAGATGTTGTCTAAAACAGTTTTCCAATTATCCTGATACATGATACAACCTCTAAAAGCAGCTGGTTAAAAAAAAAAAGATTAACATGTTAAGATAAGATGCCCCCCTTATTTTTTCTAGTTAACAATATTAGATAGTTTTGATTCAGTTATACAATGCATACATTTTTGAAAAAAACTCAATATCCTGTATCCACATTTATTTGTCCAAGACAAACAAGAAGATGGTGAGTTCACTTTCTACCCAAATAAAACTCACTACCTAGAGCTTACCAACTGCCAAAAACTGTGGGTCCTACTGGGGCAATTTAACATGAAAGACAGAATTGCTATATGATCTAGTAACCCCACTTCTGAGTATATATGCAAAGAAATTAAAAACAGGATCTCAAAAAGACATATGCCCTTGACATTTATTATAGCCTATTCATAATGGCCAAGACATGAAAACAACCCAAATATTCACCAGCAACTGAATAGATAAAGAAAATGCAGTATATACAGTCAATGGAATATTATTTGGTCTTTTTCTTTTTAAGGGAAAGCCTGCCATTTGCATCAATATGGATGAACCTGGAGGACATAATGCTAAAGGAAATAATTCAGTAACAAAAGGACAGATACGTCGTGATTTCACTTACATGAGGTGTCTAAAAGAATCAAACCCAGAGAAACTGACAGTGAAATGGTTGCCTATGGCTGGGAGGAAGGGAATGGGAGTTGCTATTCAATGAGTATAAACTTTCATTTATGCAAGAAGAACAGGTGCTAGAGATCTGCTGTATAGCGTGTGCCTGTAGGCGACAACATAGTATTTTACATTTAAAAAATTGTTAGCAGGGTATATCTCATATTAGTGTTCATAGCACATCCAATTATTATTATTTTTTTAACTGTAGTTGAAGATTTTAATTTCTGGTCTGTCTTTGTAGAGAGAGTGGGGACTAAAACACTGTCAACTTCACTTTCACATATGGGCACAACTGGCTGGTTTTGAAGAGAAGTTCCTACTCACCTCCTGGGTCCCCTTCCTGCCATTAAGACAGGCTGGCACTTAAATTGTCACAAACTCTACCTCTCTGCATTGCCTTCCTAACAAAGATGGAGTCTCTATTCAGAGTCATCGCAGAGTTTGCGTTGCTATTTTCCTAGAATCAGAAGGAATGGGGTGTTTTATTCCCATGTCTCCATCAAAGTGGAAAAAGTAATGACAAACTGAAAGGTCTGGCTATTTCAGTATAACTGAAAGAAAACAATTTTCTGTACAGAAATGAAAACTCTACCTGGCCAGCTTCAATCAAGTTACCAGCCTGGCTCATGAATTAATTTAAGTTTGGAATCCCTGCTCTGTGTACTGAAAGTAAAGCAGATAACAAAAGTACTACTAAAAGAATTAAGACTTTTTATTTCTCACGATGAAATAGAGGGTTGCGGACTATTTCTTGAAGGTTCCTAAACTATAGCATTTCCAGTTTTCTTCAGTTTTTGTAAATTGACTGAAGTAAGCATAAAGCTCTAGGAAAGAAATAGTAGCATCCCTCATAGGCTAGGGTCCCACACCCCAAACTCAGAAAATCTTTCACTACCCTTTTGTGCATGGCAGCAAAATTCATGGTATATTTGGCAATTTTCATAAAACTTCCATTAAGTCTAGTAGCATTTACTATGTAAATCAAACATTCACTTTTGTTTTTATCATTGAAATTGGGGCAGTATACAGATCAGAGGATTTCAAACTAGAGTGTGCATCAAAATCACCTGGAAAACTTATTAAAACATAATTTTTTTGGCTCCATCCCCAAAACTTCTGATTCAGTCAATATGAGAAGGGACCTAAGAATTTTTATTTCTTACGAGTTCCCAGGGGATGCTATTGGTCCATCGTTCACATTCTAAGAACCATCAAAAACCATAATGCAATTGGGAAATATTCTACTAACATTTTAAAATCACAGATTCCTAATAAAATTTGTCGTGGGAAATATTTACAACCTCAAATGACATTTTTATATGAAAGCTAATAGCTTAGACCTATCCTTTAGCACAATAGATAAAACCTTTCTCTAAGGTATTCTTTCTGTTTGTATAGGGAATCTCCAGTTTGCATGCAAAATGGACTTTTGCAGCAAATGTCATGTATGTGTATGTTTAGGAAAGATATGGAGGAAAAAATACAAATATCTCAATATTCTGCAAAAAGGAAACTGAGGATTTTATGAACAATTTATTGATTTTTAAAACAGATCTATACTAAGGATTGTAAAAAGCCTAAAAGGACTTAACTTTTCTAATTGCAAAGGTAAGCTGCTTTATTGAAAATAAACCTTTAAAAAAATGTGTGCACACACATATTCTCTGACTAATATCCACTAATGCTCATGTTCAAAAATTACATATTTCATTCAAGTCCATATACTATAATTTTTTTGTCTTAGGTAAATTATATTTTTGAAAGACTACTATATTTCAAAATAAGTATGCATATTATCTTGTCCTTAACTGAATTTATGTCATCTATGAGATTAAAAAAAACATACATACATATATATGTATGTATTTAAAATTAACAATATTGAATGTGGCATCTAAGCTTATTTCCCCCAAATTTTCATATTAGGAATATTATTAATATTAAGCTATATAAACGCTCCCTACATCTTTTACAAAAATTACAGCTCTCAATATTTCTAAAGAATGAAATTAGGGTGGCCAGATAGCTCAGTTGGTTAGAGCGCGAGTCTGAGCAACAGAGTTGCTGGTTCAATTCCCACATGGGCCAGTGAGCTGCGCCCTCCACAACTAGAGTGAAGACAACGACCTGCCACTGAGCTGCCGCTGAGCATCTGAAGGGGCAGCCGGATGGCTCAGTTCATTGGAGCACCTGCTCTCCACAACAAGATTGCTGGATTCGAATCCCATGTGGGATGGTGGGCTGCGCCCCCCCGCAACTAGATTGGAAAAAAAAAAAACAAAAAAAAAAAACAGCAACTGGACTTGGAGCTGAGCTGCGCCCTCTGCAACTGAGGTTGAAGGACAACGACTTGGAGCTGATGGGTCCTGGGAAAAAACACACTGTTCCCCAATAAAGTCTGGAAATACACACTGTTCCCCAATAAAGTCCTGTTCCCCTTCCCCAGTAAAATCTTAAAAAAGAATGAAATTAAAAAGAACCAGTTAAAATATCTCATTTATATTTTAATGGCTTACTCCGGCTTTGTCATTATGACCCACACATACGTTCTTATAGGTCATTCACAAAGACACAAAGACCACCCAAAACAGGGTATTTAGAGATTGCCGTAGCAAGGAAATCTATCATCATCACTTGTATTTAACAGATACTCAAAGGCAGGCAGGGAGATGAGAAGGCTTTGCACTGAAAGAAAGGAGGGCTTCAGGTATACTCAGATTGGAAGTTATTGGCATAGAGAAGTTATTGGCATAGAGAAGCTTGAGGCTCACTAAAGCCAAGCATTATGTGAATGGTTTGTGCAGAATATTTGGCTTCTTTAGCTGGCTTCGTGTTGGCAGCAAGGGTCAAATAAAGGGAAGTTGCTGTTATTTACCAAGTCCTGACTATTCTGGGCTGATTGCTACCGAAGTCGTAGTTCGGCTTTCCAGGCCAGTTGCTGCAGAGCTTGAGGGTCAGAATTCTGTTTTCATCTACGGACTGGCCATTGTCTCTTTGTATATTCAAATATTCAAAGCCTACTATTAGTAATATTTGAACTCCTAGTGTAAACTCAGAGCAAATAAAATGGTCTCAGTTGATATTCCACGATGTAATCTCTGATTGATTAAATAGGGTAAAGAGATGTCCAAAACAGAAGAGATGTCCAAATGATACTTTGAATCCAGCATAATACGGTCACTGTTATACAAACACAACATTGATCTGAATAAGAAATACTTGTTAAGTCAACAAACATTCATTGAATGCTGTGTAATGTTTGGTTGTCAAACCCCAGGAAACTTAAAGCACTTCTTTAACATTTCCTTCACCTTCTTGTACTAACAAGTATCTAGTGTTCCCTTGAGGTCCCCTAAAGTTCTTTCCATTGGTGATGGTTTCAACAGCCATACTCTAGACCTGGCGGTGGGATAATGATCACCTTGCCTCCCTCCCATTGCTGCATTCACATCGCCGTTCGTCCTTTCTCCTTAATGGAAGCCCCCAGGTCTTAGTATCAGACTGCAGCATATGCTTCTCCAACCTGTTCCTGCCATCTACAGATTGATCTCATTCCTTCAAGATTTTGGCACTTTGCTCACTTTCTTACATCTTCTATCCCTATCATTTTTATGTGTGATTTCACGATTTAAAGGCAATGCAACTGATACCTTAATTTTCGCACGTTAAATGAGTCCAAGTGATTCCAATATACAACTAAGGTTGCAAACCAGTGTCATAAACCACTGATTCTCCGTTACCAACAGCACCAGGGAACCTTTTTTTCATTTTAGTGTTTAGGTTCCACAGACCAGTTTCAAGGATTGGGGCCAGGCGACAGTGTGCTTTAAAATGCTAAAGAAAGGAAGGCAGATAAGCAAGAAAGGATACATAAATGGATGGATAAATAAATAAGTTTCCTGAGGGACCCTAACATTAAGAGTTGAAGAAAAAGCGCTACTCTAGATCTTTCCATGAACAGTAGCCTTTCATCCCCCCGAAATATTTTTTTTCTCTAACTGTCTCTCTGAAATCTTATTTCCCACAAATAGCCTGACCCCACCAATTCCTCAACCACACAGAGACTTCAGATCTGTTCACCCTTTTCACCTCTATTTTTATTTTCTTCCTGAACCAATTTCGATTCCAAATCCACCACTTTAATCCCTCCCTTACAAAAAAGCTCAAATCACTTGTCCCACTCTCTTTACCTGCTGCAATAATGGATTGTTCTTTCTCCACTTATTTGTACCATCCCCTCTTCTCACAATAGCATATTATGCCAGCAGCTGTCTCTATCACATTGGTCACTACTCTTCTTTCACTGGATCATTTCCATTATCAAACAAATATTTTATGATAATTCTGCATTTATCAATAATCTTTCGATTTTACATCCTTTACCAGTTAGCACCCATTTATCTGTATCTATAAAAAATGGCCTAACTGTTTGAAATGCCATCTCCATTTAACACCTTTTCAACTCATTCCAAACACCAAATCCATTAATGTCAAGGTCACTGATGATCTCCACCTGACAAAATACAACGGCCAATTTTTAGTTCTTATGTTACTCTACGTATTAACTAGCACTTGATGCAAATAATTGCTCATTTCTTCTAGAAATAGTCATTTGATTTATGTGATATAATGTTCTTTCTTTCCTCCTACCTCACTCCTACTTCCTACTTTGATGTTCTCTTTACTGAATCTTTATTTTCTTCCCAAACTCTAAGTGATAAAGCCCACAAGGGTCTGTCCTTGGATATCTTCTTTTACCTATCTACCCTCAATCTCTAGGTGGCAATCTGTCTTACTGTTAATGTACCATCTTTACAGTGATGCCACACATTTTAATTTCTTCAGCCTTGACTTCCTTCTGAAATTAAGAGCCATATTTCTCTGCCTCCTTAATGTATTCTTTTGGATGTGTAACAGGAGCCTCAAATTTACCATGTTCAAAACCAAACTCTTGATGTTTCTTCCTTGTTTTTTCCTCATTCTCCCCTATCTGAATAAATGATAACTACATTCTTCCAGCTCTAAGAATAAAATAATCTGGCTACATTTTTTGATTGCTCTCTTTCACTTATTCCCCAATCCATAAGCAAATCTTGCTATTACTTCCTTCAGAATATTTTCCAATCCTGACCACTCTCACAGACAACACCACTCCAACTCGTGGCACCATCACCACTTATCTGGGCCACTGCATTGGCCTTCCAACGTGTTTGTCTGTTCTTCTGCACCTGTGTCAGTTTGTTCTCCACACAGTAACCAGAGTGACTCTTGTACAATAAATGTCAAATCAATCATTACTCTCTTCGGAACGCTCTCATGCTAAAAAAGGGTGACACATCTCTTTACAAATGCAATTGGTAGTTTTACTTGATCCCCAAATATCTCCTCTCCTATGATTTTATTTTGCAATCTCTTTTCACCAGGCTTAATGAACATTTTTCTGGTCTTTGCATATATCAAAAAGAATATTACGTCAGGGATTTTGCACATGCAATTCCCTCTGCCTGGAAGGCTCTCTCTCCCAGAGAAGGCTCTTCTCAATGACTTGCTCACTTGATTCATATCTCTATTGCAATATTTTGTCCCCAGAGAAACTTTATCTGACCACCATATCTAAAAGAGCTCCTTCGGGTATTCTCTTACTCCTATGTTTTATTTTGTTTCACATTTTAGCTTATCACTTTATTTATGTACTAACTGATGTCAATTATTTGTCTTCCCTCAAGAAAATGTAGAATGTAAAGAGCAAGGACTTGGTCCATTTTTTTCATTGTTGCATTTTAAAGTCTAAGTCATGCCTGGCACAAAGTAGATATACAAATATACTCAAATAAATGGATGAGTAAGCATTGACTGTAAGCCAGGCTTTTTTTTTTCTTTTGCCGTACTCTTCAGCAGCTTATATCCTATATTAAACAGAAAATAAACAAATAGCCAATACAAAAGCCTGATGATTACAGGTGTCAGTAAGTGCTGTGAAGAAAATACATAAAATGATTTTTTTATAGACACGGAGACAACCCCAGATGGGCCAGGGAAGGCAAGATGTTTAACTTGATGTTTATAGGTTAAGCTGAAGCAGGCCTTTGAAAAAGCTGGAGGAAAAAAACACTCCAAAAACAGGAAAATAAGATTAAGGTCTTGTATTAAAAGAAAAATCCAATGTTATGTGACTAACAGAAAGGACTGAAAATGCCAAAGAGGAGCTGTCTGAACAAATGAATGCATAACTCAATGTATAAATGAATCTCCCAGCAAGGGAAGAGAAGTTACTTCAGATCATTTATATAATGACCTACTTCTAAGGCGAGATTGACTTTCTGATGATCCTCAGAATTATTGATGTCCTCTGGCCTAAATACAACTCTGATCTATGCCCTGACATTAACTAATTTGCCTGTATCACATGGGCTAAGCTATTATACACTCATTCTAACCAGCACCATACATGTTGTCATTCTTCCAGAAAACAAAATATACACTTATGGGGCTAGCCTGACATTTCTTAAACACGATGTGATTTTTTTTTTTTTTTTGACGTTTACATCTGCAGCAAAAACAGAAAAATAAATTCTAGTTTCAGTTCTGGCAGTGGTTTAGAAGATAGCCTTGCTTTAGTGACTTCAAGTTTCTACACCTCAGGTTTTGTTTTTTTTTTTTTTTTTTTTGCAAACTAATGAGGATTGACTAGATCATTGGTTGTTAAATTGTGCGCAGTGGAACTAATACAGGTGTCCCCTCAGGGAAAAGCTAATCAGAGGAAGCAGACCTCTGGGCATTGGGCTCTACTGAGACCAGAGAAGTACTGAGTTTGTCTGTTTTAGGAAATACCAGGATTTCATGTAAGATTTAATTTTAAAATGGATATACAGAATGATAGATTTGTGATAAAGGACATATAGTTAAAATTTTTAAAGTGGATTCTGGGTTCTGTGTGAATACGGTGTTCACTATAAAATGATTTCTAATTTTCTGTATATTTGCACATTTCTTAATAAAATGTTGGCAAAAACTTGGTTCCACTAAAAAAAACATAAAGTTATAGATTCTTATGGACTATTCAATCAAAGCTTTAGTAGCTTTTATATCCTCTGACTCAAAAGAGTTATAATCTAGTCTCTGAATATAAGAAACAATTTTCAACGTAATATATCAATATATTGTGGAGAAATTATTGAATCTACATAATCTTCTAGAAGATTGTATGAAGCTTTAGAGACAGGTTCTCTTTATTCTTTCTAGGTTCTAGAACAGGTACAAGCTTATCAGAGGCTCATAAAGGACACGTTCCCGTGTGTGTGTGTGTGTGTGTATGTGTGTGTGTGTGTGTGTGTATGTGTTTGCGCGCGTGTGTGTATTAAAAGAATGAAAAAATGGCATACTTACTTAGCAGTCATTTTGCTAAATGGTTTGATTTCATTTTACTAAGTGCCAAGGAGGCCCTCAAAACCTGTTTGTACATTTGAGTTTACAAGGAAGGTTTTGTACAGGTGTAATATTTCTTAATTTCCCTTCTTTTATATGTGTTTAAAAAAATAATACAAGTCTAACACAATAAGAGCAGGCTGATTTCAGCAAAGTGCTTACCGAAAAGGCCCTATGGATGTTTTAAGCCATCCTCTCAGCAAGGTGCAAAAACTAACTTTGCAATAATTAGCAAATCCCTCTCTCCACCATGCCCAGTAAATGGGGATGGACTTTTTTCCCCTATCTTTTTCCAAACCTTACAGGATTCCATTCAATCTCACAATATCAATCCTTTGAAGACCGGTAATGGAATTAAGGTTGTCTAGTTTGGGCTTTTATTGCAAACACTGATTCTTGTGTCTGCTTGGCACAGAGATAGGAATATTAATTCCTTGATGAGTGTCTCTTCAGCATTTCTTAGAGAAGCCATTTTCTGCAATAATTATCAAAACAGAACAAGCAACAGATGAATACCCAATGTTATAATGCTCATACTGGAAAAAATCAAATACTGAAATACACAAAATATTTCATGCCTGGCTTACAGATTGTGACACCAAGCACTCAGATATTTCAATTCATGTTAACTACATTTCATAACGATGGCAGCAGGAGGTGTTTCATGTGCAATCTCCTGACACGTCAGTGACTGAAGTACTTCTCCCTGAATGTCTTCCGCTAAGTGAGTAAACAGGCAGAGAATTTTACTTATGATCAAATGTAATTTTCTCCTATACTTTAATGAATTTTAAATGGTCTGTATTCATTTTACTTGTTAATTACAGTCAAGTACACACTGAAGCTGAACAAAATCTAATTCACTTGTATTAGGACTGCGTGGTATATTTCCAAATGTCCTCACTAATGAGAAGGTAGTCCACCAACAGAGCAAACCAAAAAGAAGAGTTTCAAACAGCCAGCTGGGAAGGTTATGCCCTGAATCACTGCGGTTTAGAAGTCATTACACAGTATGTTCCAATAAGAAAATAAAGAATCATTAACGGAATGCTTATTTACACGAGGGACTTTGAGAAATGTTTCAGCTGCTTAATCTCATATAATCCTGACAATCTCTTAAAGATCATTTGATCTTCATTTCAAAGATGAGAAAATGGAAGAGAGGTGAGGTCAATTGCTCAAGGTCACATGGCTGGTTAAGTGATGAAGCTGCGACTAAACCCAGTTCTGTTTGATTCTAAGACCCAAATACTTATCCACAGCATTTAATGGTCTCTGTTCAATTACTCCTCACTGTAACCCAGCACCCTGACTGAACTGCAGGAAACTAATTTTCACCAGAGCTCTTTTGTTTGCATAACAGTTCCAGTCTGTGAATATAGAATATCAACATGTCGACTTTTGTGGACATGTCCTTTCTGAATTCTCTTTTCAGAATGGTGAAAGTAAAAATTGAAATAAAAAAAATCAAATAAAAGCTTCCAAAACTGTACAGAATATATATTTTGTCAAGGAACATGTATCTTCTGAAAACTAAGAATAAAAATGACCAGCAGAAATGAAAAGCAGTAAATTAAATAAATTTCACTTTAATTTATATTTTCATTTGCCAATGAAAGTAAAGACATGGCACTAACCAGCTTGCTAATGCATATTCTTTGTTTACAACTTTTAAAGACTGGGCTTTGAAATGCTATGATCAGTATTGTTGCTGAACAAATATTCGATATTTCAACATAACTGATTAATACCGTGTAAGTATCATCAACTTATATCTCGCAAGAAAGTATACTTCGTAAAATTACATTTTCCCTTATAAATAACCCATAACTTTATTTGAACTTAGAATAACAACATCGTTGTTTGAGTCTCCTCAGTATCCATTTTTCCTTTCTGATAAACTTTGATTTTCTTCTGGTGTTATCACCACACCAGGCTTAGACAAAGTGATTAAAGGGGTCTGAGACTAGCCCAAGGATTTAGAGTTTAGCATACGACCAGTCAGAGCTACATAGCAGGGTTTAAATATGGCCAAATAACCTGAACAGTACTGGCCAGTGAACTAAAGCCTAGGGCTTCCCCGCCGCCCTCCCGGGTGAATTGGAAAAGAAAGTCTCTTCCAAAAGGGTTACAAAGCTTACCAGGATAACTTGCCAGAGACTGAAGTCAACCTCTAGGAAAACAGATCCAAGAAAAAAAAAAGAAAGAGATTCCAGAAGAATTTTTGAACACCTGAATCCAACTGTCTCAGAAGCTTAGATCTTTCCAGGTAGATTTCAGTTTCCTGAGCTCATAAATTCCTTATTTTGTATAATCTGTGTGAGATGGGATTTTAGTACTTGTATCCTAAAGAATCATCCTAATGTATTTTGAACCAGAAGAAATAAATATTCACCAAGATATGACACACACGCAAACCTGCGAGGACTGCTTATTTATGATGAAAAATAGTGTTCATATGGCATTTCCCCTCTCTGTGTTAGAAAGCAACAAGGGAAACAGAGAGTGCGAGTTGTATAAAACGGATTTCTAGCCTGTGCCCTTAAAATCACTATACAAACCCAATATAAATAAACATACCCACTTATTCTACAGTTAACTCCAAAAATTCAAAAATTCTATAACTTACTTTTGATTGTGAAAATACAACATTATTAACTGAAAAGACATAGCTTCCTTACAAATCAAGGGAATAATTTTCAAAGAGATAATGCACAAAAGTTGGAGTTCAGAGTCAGTAGACCCAGTTCTAAATTCCTATGATTTTTTTTGTTGTTTTTCGTCTCTGGATGTCAACTTTCTCATCTATAAAATGTAGATAATAAAATATTCTCTGGGTGCTACTCAGGTTTGCTGACAAAATTAAAAAAAAAGTACTTATTTATTATGACCAATTGGGAAAGATGATACATATAAACAGTAAGGCTTTGTTGCCTGCATTTGTTTAATGATTAAAATCTATTTCACAACAGAATGCTGACTTTATACCATAAACATAGGTCAGTGTTTACTAACCCAACAGACACATCTATTTTGAAAAAAAATTTTAAATGCATTTTAATGTATAAGTCATGCCTCCTGAGTTTACCAGCCACCTGAGGCATAAGTAAAGCGATACAATTAAGCATGTCTACCTTCTGTGTGCTGGGAAACATGCCTCCTTTGAGCCTCTAAAAGCAGATATCCCAGATCCCAAACCCCAAAGTTGATTACTGATGTTTTTCCAATGGTTCCTACCACATCCTTATTATATGGCATTATATGGTTATTATGGTTGTACTTTGTACAACTATTTGCTGTTCACCTCCCTGCTCTGCCAAGTGTGGTGTCCTTCTGACATTGTCACTTCCTCACAGATGCTTCAGCAGCACTTGAACTGACAATGATATTTATCCCCAAATAATCTTTTACTCTCTGCCTATAGTCTGGGGAACGAAAGGCCAACTGACTATCAAAGGTTGACTGTCTGAGCTTCTTAGAAGAAACCATGAAGAAGGATACTTGAATTCATTTCCATACACAAATCACTGTCCTTCTCACACACTCTGCTATGTGGCTGACTGCACAAGGTGCTGTGCTCATAAACTGCCATTTATTAGCGAATGTAATCAAAGATGATTATAATTAATTACACAATTATGAATATTTCAAGTTTAATTTAACCAAAATTACTTCATGAACTATGTTGTGAAGGATACCGAGCTAAAAGAAAACATACTTGAATACCTTTAAGTCACATATGCCAACAATCCACACAGCCAACATATATATGCAGATTTCTGATCATGTACCCAATTACCGATAAAATATTAACAACCTTAGCTCAGCACTCACTTCCAAAGATATGGTTTGACTTTTATGTTGACTTTGACATTCAGTATGGCTTCATGGCTTCTTAAATTGAGCCATGTCCTATAGTAGTACAAGTTGCTCTGGTTAAGATAAAAATAAGCTCTCATTCCATAAAAGATGCTCACCCTTCCTTCCTCCCTGCCTCCTTATTTCTCCTCTCTTCCTTTCTTCCCTCCTTCCTTTCTTCCCTCCTTCCTTCCTCAATCTTTATTGAGCAATTTCTATATTTCAGATATCCTGCCAATATACTGAGGATATCATGTTGAACCAGACAGAAACTCTCTTTCCTTCAAGGATATGAAAATCCAGCAGAAGATAGTAAACTGGAATAATGGGTAGAATGAGGGATGCATAGATATGATAATATAAATACAGCAAAATGTTAATTGTGGAATGCAGGTGGTAGAGTAAATACAGATGCTCAACCTGTAATTTTTTTTAACATTTCTGTATGTTTGAAAATTTTCACAATAAAATTTTGAAGACTAAGTGGAGGCAATAAAATTTTGAAAAATAAGTGGGAGACACAGAAAATCAGTGTAATAATTGTTATGAGAAATGTACAAAGTATTATGGGAGTTAACATTGTCTAAGGGATAAAGGAAGGAGTCTGAGATTTCCAGATGACAATCATATGGGTATTAAGATGGTTACTCATATATGCATTGCATAAAAGCCATGTAGTTTGTGAAGATGGACTCCATCCCCCAGTTCTAGATTCTATTGGTTCAGCTAATCTAGGCCTAAACCAGTCAGCATGTGACAATTTCCTGTAATTGGGATAGGGCAAGAAATGTGTGTATGTGACTCAGCTGGGTCAAAGAAGCAAGAGTGGGTGTTTTTTTGAGATATAGAAAATTTTCTGTTGTTACAGTTTTGAATAATTCTACCAGAAGCCATATGTCTCTCTTTTTGAACAGTGTGAAATGGTTTGACAACTACAACAGCTACATTCATTATTCTATCATGACAAAAACAAGACATAAGATGTGGCTGACAACTCAGTTCTTGATGATAACCTTAAAACAAGTGATACAAACCAAAATAAGGCTACATTTATCCCTAGTTTTTCAAATTATGGGAACCAATAAAGTCCTATTTTTCAAATTACTTTAAGTTGTGTTTTCAATCATTGCAACACAGAATCCAAACTTGGTTAGAGGACTATTTTTGTTGTTCATTTGTTTTGTTTCTAATGTACATGGTTCCTAGTTTCTCAATTTTAAATGAGTAATTTTTTTCAGTGTTTTGAAGGGTGTTTTGCCACCTTTGACAAGCAGCCTCAGGTAGTGAGGCAAAAGATAATATGAATGAAAATACATTGTTGTACCAAAATCCTACCACCAGATCAAGAAATATACGGCAACAAAGCTGGTTCATCTTGACCCTCTTTTCCTAGCTCCAAATTGCTTAGCTGTTGTCAACTCTGGGAAGTAACAGGTACCCTATTCTAACCTTCCCCTAACTTCTAAAATTCTCAATTTGATTATATATGAAAATGGACAATAAACTTTCAACAGTGTTATATTCATTTGTCCAGAACACTTTATCTTCTTATTATAGGTAATTAAAAAAAAAGTCTATTTGGAAATAACTCAACCCATCTGTTAGTATATTGTTACTGTTTTTAAACCAAAACCTTCTAAAATGTTTGTAATCATAGAAGGATAAACAAATAAAAACATGATGGTATTGTTAAAAGAATAATTCAGTATTTGGAAATGAGGAATTTCTATGTAAATATTGAGTATGTGATATTGGCTCACTTTTATGCCTATGGCCACATATTCATTGAGAAGAAAATTCTTAAAAACAGTTTTGAATATACTTTAAGTTTTATGGATCAGTGCAGCATATTTCACGAACCACTACGCCAATCAGCAGAAATTCCAAACTGTCCTCCATGTTTATTGGTCCTTCTTGAAGATGTAAAATAAAGATCTTTTGCTCTGTATATGATGATAGAATACATATTATTCTATCAGGAGACGCATATTTAGAGTGAAAACCACTTAAGATCAGGAATGGCCAATCAAATGAAGTTCATATGTGTCTTTAGCAGACTTCAAATTGCTTTTCTCAGTCCTCTCCATCGTCTCTTCAAATTCTGTTTCCCATCTCCCAATGCCTACACCCAAGATACTTGGTGCTGGGACGTTGTCTTAATCCATATAACTCGCTTTTGTACCAGAATATCAGTTTTTACTCCATATCCACGTCTCTTCTAATCTCGTTGTATTAGCTTTCTATTGATAACAAAATCACATGCTTTGTGGCTTAAATCAACATAGATTTATTATATCACAGCTATGAAGGTCAGAAGTTTGGGCATTCACTGGGTCAGCTGGTTTTCTGCTCCAGGTTTCACCTTGCTGAATTAATGTGTGAACAGGACTGCAATACTTTTAGGACACTCTGGGTATCCATCTGCTTCTAACCTTATTCAGGGTGTTGGCCAAATTCAGTTCTTTGTGATTTTAAGACTGAGGTCCATGATAGCTGTTGGCTGGGGAGTTGTTCTCAAACTATCATGGTTGACATCCACATTCCTTGGCTCGCTTCATACGTTGAATCTCTTTGACCTATCCTTTAACTTCACTTCTCCTCTGCCAAGGACTCATGTGATTACAGTGAGCCCATCAAAACAATCTTCTAAAGTTCAGATCAGTGGGTAGGTAGACAAATTCCTTCTGCAAAGTTTGCACACAGCACCTAAATTCGTATTTTTAACAGCTTTATTGTGGTGTAATTGATATACAAAACAAACAAACAAAAACTACGTGTTTAATGTATATAATTTGGAAAGTGTGGACATATCCATACCCCTATGATACTATCACCAAATTCAAGGTAATAAATATACTTATAACCTTCAAAAGTTTCCTTATGTCACTCTGTGGTTTGTTTTGTTTTGCTTTTGTTTTTGTTGTGGTAAGAAAATTTACCCTCTTAACAAATTTTTAAATACACAATACCAGATTGTTAACCATAGGTACTGCACTGTACAGCAGATCTCTAGAATGTCTTGAATAACTGAAACTGTATAACCACTGTGCAACAGACCCCTTTTCCTCCTTCCCCAGCTCCTGGAAACTTCTATCTATCATTCCACCATTCTGCTTCTATGAGTTTGACTATTTTTGATACCTAAGTTCTAATGTTGCATCTGTCCTGTGACTGGCTTATTTCATCTAGCATAATGCCCTCCAGCTACATCCATGTTGTTGTAGATGGCACGATTTGCTTCATTTCTGAAGCTGAATATAATAGTCCATGAAATGTATATATCACATTATTTTTATCCAGTCATCTGTTGATGGACATTTGGGTTGTTTCCATACCTTAGCTATTGTGAATAATTCTGTAATGAACATGGGAAAGCTTATGTCTCTTTGAGATCCTGATTTCAATTGTTTTGGATATACACCTAGAGTTGGGATTGCTGGATGATATGGTAGTTAAACTTTTAATCTGTTAAGGGACCTCCATACTGTTTGCCATAATAGCTGTACTTTTTTACTTGTCCACCAACAACAGTGTACAGGGTTCTAATTCCTTGCCACTTTCTCCGACACTTGCTATCTTTGTATTTTTGACAACAATCCTCACAGGTATGAGGTGGTATCTTATTGTGATTTTGATTTGTATTTCCCTGATAATTAGTGATGCTGATCACCTTTTATATATCTAGTAGTCATTTATATGTCTCCTTTGAAGAAATGTCTAACGAGGTCCATTGGTTACTTGTTTTGTTTTCTCTCTGTGTGTGTGTGTGTGTGTGTGTGTGTGTGTGTGTGTGTTTGTGTGTTGCTATTGAGTTGTAAGAGTTATTTCTAAACTCTGGATATTAACCCTCTATTAGATAAATGGTTCACAAGTATTTTCTCGCATTCTATATGTTGCCTTTTTGCTCTGTTGATTGTTTTCTATGAGAAGGCTTCAGTTTGATGTAGTTTCACTTGTCTATTTTTGCTTTTGTTGCTTGTGTTTTTGTTGCTATATCCAATAAATTATTGCAAAGACCAATGTTAACAAGCTTTTACCTATGATTTTTTTCTAGTAGCTTTACAGTTTTAGGTCTTATGTTTGAGTCTTTAATCCATTTTGAGTTGATTTTTGTTTATGGTGTAAGATAGAGATACAGTTTCATTCTTTTGTATAAAGATACATAGTTTTTTTCCAGAATCATTTATTGAAGAGACAATCTTTTCTCCATTGTGTATGTGCGGCTCCCTTTTTGAAGATCAAGTTACCATATATGTGTGTGTTTATTTCTGGGCTTTCTATTCTGTTCTATTAGTCTATGTGTCTATTATACTAGTACCATTCTATTTTACTGTGACTTGGTAATATATTTTGAAATCAGGCAGTGTGATTCCTCTAGCTGTTATCTTTTTTTTTTTTTTTTCCTGAAGATCACTTTGGCTTTTCTGGGTCTTCTGTGGTTCCACATAAATTTTAATTTTTTTTTTTTTTTTTTTTTTTGTGTGTGTGTGTGTGTGTGAAAAATTCCATTGTGATTCTCATGAGGATAGCATTAACTCTATAGATCACTTTAGGTGGTATGGACATTTAAAAAACATTGTCTTCCAATCTATGAACATGGAATGCCTTTCCATTTACCGTGTTTCCCCGAAAATAAGACTGGGTCTTATATTAAGATTTGTTTCAAAACATGCATTGGGGTTTATGTTCAGGAGATGTCATCCTGAAAAACCATGCTAGGGCCTTTTTTCTGGTTAGGTCTCATTTTCGAGGAAACACAGTATTTGTGTCTTCTTTAATTTCTTTCATCTGTTTTGCAGTTTTCAGTGTTCAAGTCTTTCATCTCCGTGGTTTAGTTTACTCCTAAGTATTTTATTCTTTTTAATGCTATTGTAAATGGTATTGTTTTCTTAATTTCCTTTTCTGATAGTCACTTATTAGTATATAGAATTGCAATTGATGTTAGTATGTTGATTTTGCATCCTGTAACTTTACTAGTTTTGCTTATTAGTTCTAAGTATTTTTGGGTGGAATTCAGGTGTGTTTTTTTTTAATATACAGCGCAATGTCATCTGCAACTAGAGACAATTCTATTTCTTACTTTCCAATCTGAATGTCTTTTATTTCACTTTCTTGCCTAACCATGCTGGCTAGGACTTCCAGCACTGTGCTGAATAGATGTGGCGAGAGTGGGCGTCCTTGTATTGTTCCCATTTTAGTACACAAACTTTCAGGTTTTCACTGTTGAGTATGACGCCTGCTGTGAGCTTATCATATATGGTCTTTATTATGTTGAAATACATTCTTCTTTAAACAGAAAAAATCAACAAAAGCAAGAGTTGTTTTTTGCTTTTTAAGATAAAATTGACAAGCCTTTAACTAAATTAAATAAGAAATGAAAAGAGAAGAATCAAATACAATTAGAAATGAAAGAGGATATATTACAAATGATGCCAGAGACATACAAAGGCTCATAAGAGACTATAAACAATTATATAACAACAAACTGGATAATGTAAAAGAAATAGATAAATTCCTAGAAACACACAACCTACCAGCACTGAATCATGAAGAAATAGAAAATCTGAACAGATTAATAACCAGTATAAATATTGAATTAGTAATCAAAAACTTCCTAACAAAGAAAAGTCCAGGTCTAGATGATCTCACTGGTGAATTCTACTAAAGTTTTAAAGAAGAATTAATGCCAATCCTTCTCAATCTCTTCCAAAAAAGGAAGACAGAACACTTCCAAACTAATTTTACATGTTAGTATCACAATTAATTTTAGTGACAGCATTACCCTGACACTAAAGCCAGAGAAAGATGCTACACGAAAAGAAAGTTACAGGCCAATATCTCTGATGAACAGAAATGCAAAATTCCTCAACAAAATACTAGTAAACCAAAATCAACAGGACATTGAAAGGATCATAGACCATGATCAAGCGGGATTTATTCCTGGGGTGCCAAGATGGTTCAACACACATAGACCAATAAATATGATACACTACATTAAAAGAATAAAGGATAAAAATCATATAATCACCTCAACAGATGCAGAAAAAGTAACAAAATTCAGCACATTTTCATGATTAAAAATACTCAGCTTCAACATTTCATTGCAAAACTAAAAGATGTTAACCTCGGTGGGGTGAGTAATTTTCAGAATTTTGTCTACCATACTCCTCTATTCCTCCAAATAGAATCTTCCTACATTTTATTCTGCCGACAATGAGAAATAACTTAAATTTTACTTAAGATTAATGATGTTAATTGCTTAGGACTCTTCTTCCAAATCTCGGTTTAACATATGCCTTCAACATGCTCACTTTAGGTAATCAGAAAGGCTGACGAGAGAGAAATGTCTTCAGGTTTTTGAAGGATGCTTTTCTTTATCTATAGTTATAGTCTACTTTGTGTCTTCCTGTGAATTCCATGCAGGTGATGAATTCTGTATTCCAGTTTTTAGAACTCTGAACTTGTTTCCCACGTCTGGGGAGTCCCTTGTCTAATGAATTGGTATTTCTCACCATAAAAGCTTGAAAATGCCAGATACTCACTTCCTTAAGTGTCAATGTTATGACACAGGCATGTGACCTAGATTCAGTCTGATAAGTGCATCAGAGCTAGTGACTGGAGCAGCAATGGTGCTGAGGGTCCCTCTCTCGTTATAGCAACGGTAACAGTTGTTGAAAACTATAGATCCCAGCAAAACTGCCAGTTTTATTAATAAGCTTGCTCTTTGATTTGGTGTTGACATGGTTTCTGGTTGTATAACTTTGAGTCTTGTTTTCCAGCACCCTAACAGTTCTATGAATTCCTAATATCCTTATAATAAACTCTTTTCTGTTTACTCAGCCAAAGTTGGCTTTGGTTGTTTTCAACCAAGAACATTGAGTAGCACAGACAACATCAAATGCGCGAATGGAGACTTTGAAGAAGCTAATGGCATTTCACAGGGGATCTGATTCATTGTGATCCACAGCTCAGATTCTGAAAGGGTGGAATACAGCCTGATCCCTCTGATGTACTTCTGCCACTCATCCAGGGACTTTCATGTGAAAGAATTAAGTTATGCATTTGTAATTAGCAATTTAATTCCTACTTTCTTTTTGTTTTGATATCAAGTCACTTTTTTTCTATTTATATGACTAAGTGTTCAATGAGTTACCAGCAAAACAAAAACTGTCGATTTTTGACACATTTGCATAAGAAATTAGTATAATGATTGAAAATAGCATTCCAGTGAAGTAAATTCATAATCACAGTAATTTAGATGGAAAGCCAAGCATATTTTTCCTTTAATAGAAGATGGAATTTTTCATTTAGAAGATTCCGTATGTTTTATTCAACTCCGTATGTTTTTAAAGAAGCCTTGAAAGTAGTTTCAAACAAGAGGGACAGAAACAACAATAAAAAGTCAAAGTTTAAACATTACACCTAGCCTAAATTATTCACTTAGCTGCACCATACATTTTTCATTATTCAGTTTTCCACTCTTCTTTCTTTTGGAGCAAGAGAGCCCACGTATCTCACTTTAGCAAATTCAAAACTTTGAATGAGGAGTAAACTGGAGATAGACATTTCTTATAAATGAATGCCAATGAAAATTAAATGAAAAACAGAAATAACATAAAAATCACACACCGATATTTATGATTCATTGATAGTACTTCCATCTTATGTTAGATATTGGCTAGAAAGTAAAGTTATTCAGAACACACTCTTGTACTCTTTATCCTACCTGAAAACAAGTCTGGTTCTGAATCTGGATAGTGGGTCTAACTGACATGATTCTCTCGACTTATATCTGCTTTATTATTAGATATAGTTTTAAAGCTCATGTTAATACTAACAAATTCTTTAAAACATGACATCTTTATGAATTATGATTCTTCCCCAGCCTTTTCAAGAAAAGCTTTTAACAGAAACACTATGTGTTTTGTGTCAATTTAAAATTCATAGAAAACAGATTTCGGAACTCCCTGTATAAGCTGTATAACAAATCTTGATTAACTAATTATGTCATATAACTTTTGATAAATTAAATTCATTTACTCTTACGAATCTTAATTGCAATAAATAAACAAATAAGTATTTTCTGAGTACTAACTATAGTGTATTTATAGGATGTGTGTGTGTGTGTGTGTGTGTGCATGTATATGTGTGTGTTCAGTATTCAATGTCCTTCCTCATTGAGGGGAACCCTCCATTACAAATATAATTGGTGAGCTATAATTGGAAGCAATATAAAATCATTAATCCTTATTCAACCCACTTCACAGGCAGCCATATGTAAGTGCGTGAACTAAGTCACCAGTCACAAGTTCTCAGGTCTACTCTTATTCACTCGATTGTGAGGTAAAAAAGGGAGAGCACCTGCCTCCTTAAATGTGGACTGTGCTTCCTACCCAGCTTTCTTCCTACCCTCCTGCACAGGTGCACACCTTACAAGTCTGGTTCTCCAGCCTTTATTCTACTGCATGAACTTCAAGAAGCTTTATATGCAATTTATTTTTTTTCTCAAGATAGCTAGAGATGGTTTCAGTTGCTTGCAATAAAGAAACTGAAAACTCAAAAGCCCTGTCTGATATGCTGTCAGGTTTTAAAAATGGTATTGGCTTCTCATAATGGTGCCAGATACTCAGGAAAAGTAATTGTATGAGTGGGTGAAAAGCATGGAAAATATTTTCTTTTCTGCTGGGTTTACAAATACTAACTGATTATCTGAAACACCCTGCCTTTCCATCTCATTTTAAATAGCATTAAAATGGCCCTATGAAAATTTCTCAGTATTCTCTTTTCCAAATAAGAGCAAGGTGAAAAATGTCAGGTTTAAAGCTTTGATTTAGCAAATATTTACTCTTTCAAAAAGAGAAAAAAGAAAAAAGAAACTAAAGAAATATTTATAAAATCCATTTTGACTGCCATCACTATTATATAAGTAACAAAATTGTAGAAAACTGATTATGCTTGCATCCCTATCTTTCACTGTTTAAATTTTATTTGACGTAAGTGAGAAACTAAGTAAGTAAAAGTAGCTTTAAAATGATCTGCAACCAGCATCATTGTATTACAGTTACAAACAACCAACTCAGGCTCATGAGCTTGCCTTCAGATTTAATTCTAGATGTCCTTTCTCTCCTGCACATGTGAGTAAATAGGAAAATGATTTCCGTTAGCTAGATCTCTGGTTTAAGCAAAAATGCAATCATCATGGTGCCTAAGTGTTGTGTGTACACTCTCTAACTCAATTTTCTCAGCATTATTTAGACACGCTCACTGCTTAAACCTGATAGGAAGACTTCCCGCCCATACCAATTAACCTAACCCTGCAATTTACTTTTACCCAGTCGGCCTTGAATCTTCCCTTGTTCTCCTGTGTTGCTTACTTGAATTGGTTTGAATCCTTTCCCAGAAAGTGTTTAGGAATCTAAAAATTGTCTTAATCTCTTTGGTCCAATTTTTCCTGCTCTTTAATTTCCCATGGGACCCAAGTGGATTTCCAAACTTTTCTACACATCACAGGGAACACTATTTTTTAAGCATAATTTCCTTTTTGTGTTTTGCCCACAGGAACTGGCACTCTAAAAACAGTGGTCATCAGCCAAACCACAATGAAGAGTTTCTCTTCCTCTTATTCTCATGGGGTTTCTAGATGGTTCTTTTGTTAGGATCCAAGAGGGAAGGAAGAGACAAAAATCTCTGTCAACTGCCATGCTAATGCCACTCTCTACAGGTTAGTCCCTGAAATATATAAATTAGTTGAGAGCTACAATGTCAACTTTGCCCCTGGAATGACAAATTCTGGGTACTTTGGACCAGATTTACATAAATAAATGAAGCTTAGAGAAATCTTCAATTGGCTCAAATAGAAAATTGTTAATCCCACATCACCTAATATCATAAAAGCAAGATATCGTCATTAGAGGGAATGCATATATAATCCGAAGCCTTCATTTAAAATCTGGTACTCTTTTACCTGGTCATCACCTTCACATCTTTTACTATTAACGTTAAATGACAACATGGGCTTATGGGCTTAAGTGGTTTATTTGGAGGTTAAATTCATTATTTTCTATAAAAACATTGACAAATATTCATGTCACTCTTCATATGTTCACATTGCTCTCATATTTCTCTAGGTGGGAATTTTTTATGTTGATATCCTCCATCCAGTAAAGACACTGAGTCCTATAATAAGACGTACCGTGTTTCCCCGAAAATAAGACCTAACCAGAAAATAAGCCCTAGCATGATTTTTCAGGATGACGTCCCCTGAACATAAGCCCTAATCCATCTTTTGGTGCAAAATTTAATATAAGACTCGGTCTTATTTTTGGGGAAACACAGTAACAAACTGGATAATTTTGGATCTAACGTCTGCACAAAATAGATTTTCTATAAAACTTATAACAAAGCAACATAAAATATGGTAGTATATCTAATTTCTCTTCAACATCTTAATAATTTTAAGTGATATTTCTATGGAATTTTCATGTCGAGGGAAAATATAGTTAAAGAAAATTCTTAGAATTCTTCACTTCCAACTCCTCAAATAAGCATCTTTTTAATTGGTTTTCCTAGAAAACATGAGAAAAAAAGACCCCAACAATAACTTATATGCTAGACACTGTATTTATACCATGTTAGTTTATTCTCAAGATAACCTTATGAGTTAGGTATCCACATTCCTTCAGTTTTACAAAGGGAGCGACTGAGGCCCAGAACACACTGTTTGTTACCTGCCCAGACTTGCACAGCTAGTAGCTGATAGAGCCAGTATTGAAACTCAGGTCATGTAGCTATGGAGATCAAGTTCTCAAATGCATCCCCACAGAGAGCCACAAATGTTTACATCATAAATATTAATCCAACAAACCACACTGTTGAGATCTAATGTGTGCCTGGTAGGAGCACCTGTACTGTGCTAGTTACTTTGGGGCAACGGGAGGGGAAGCCCTTCTCATGTAGGCCGGGATGTTTCTATCTGCACAAACATGATTTGTACTCTCTAAATAAGTACAGAAGAGTTGAAATTTTCCCTAAGAAACATGACGTGAAGACCAAACCAAACGGAGTGTCTTGCTTAACCTACAATTATAAATCAATCTTTATTTCCCAAAGCTCCCACTAGAAGACCAAACACACTTGGTACAGCCTTTCTTAGTATTATGGGATGGACTAGGGTAGGACATATCCTTGATACACAAAAGCGCAGGCGGTTTGCATAGCTTTCTTTTAGTACTATGCATGTGAATGTGTATGGGTGTTTGCAAGTGGTAGACAGAGAAAAAGGAGAGTATTCAAAACCATCTAGTCTCACAAAATTATTTAGAGTTAACAAATGATACACATCTTTACAGCATAATCTCTTACTTAAAGAACCCCATGTATCCTGTAATTCATGCATTGGTTAAATTTTCTTTAATATTTTGAAAATTATATCCTGTAATTATAGGCAACCAAAATTACATATTCTGAAATTGTCTTTCTTGAGTTTGATTTACTGCTCTGATGCTTGCTAAATAGAAATATATCAAAAAAGCATGACATATATAGCTAGCCATATTACGGAATATAGTGTGTAACTGTGATAAGTCTAAAACTACATATATTGTATTACCATGTATTACCATGTTTCCCTGAAAATAAGACCTACCCCAAAAATAAGCATGATATTTCAGGGTGACATCCCCTGAACATAAGCCCGAATGCATCTTTTAGAGCAAACCTTAATATAAGACTCGGTCTTATTTTCGGGAAAACACGGTCGTAGTTTTCAGATTAAAGACAATTTATAAAATTGTTTTTTTTACACAACAGACATTTCACCAAAAAATATTACTTTCTGTTGTTTGTAACCTAATATATTTGAAAGGAAAATTTTAAAACCTGGTGTGTGTGTGTGCGTGTTTGTGTGTGTGTGTGTGTGTGTGCGATAAATTATAGGCCACAAAATTAGAGTCCACAGACCTTTGTCAGTCTACAGAATGGTTTTACTGGAATATAAAATAGAGCCATCTGAAAATACAGACTTTGGATATTAGCGCTCTCCTATGGAAATGCAATTGTTGAATAAGGTGATCTCTGAGCTCTTCAGGTTTGAAACAGTCTGAGATGCTGAATGCTGAAAATTGCTGTCTGCCATTTTAAAATGAAAGGAGCAATGCCAATTTCCATTAAAGTAGTATCTTCTCATGGTAGAGTTGGAGAGGTGGTTCGTAGAAGTGAGCAGTACTGTTTGCAACTCTCCAAGGTAGCACTTTTCAAACTCAAGAATCACACTTGTCCCATTTGGGAGACCACCTCAGGGATGATGTAGATGCCTGATCACTGCACTGTACACCTGAAGCTGAAGCTGAACAATAATGAATGTCAACTACAATTTTATATATGTGTATATATATGTACAAGAAGCGGAATACAGCATTAGGAATAGAGACAGTGGAAATGTAATGGCTCTGCGATGTCAGAGGGATAGTGGATGGGGGGAGGGGGGTTCACACAGTGTGAGGGATATAAAAGATAAACGTCTAAGTATTACTTTGTCTTGTGCACCTGAAACTAATAAGAAAGAAAGAAAGAAAGAAAGAAAGAAAGAAAGAAAGAAAGAAAGAAAGAAAGAAAGAAAGAAAGAAAGAAAGAAAGAAAGAAAGAAAGAAAGAAAGAAAGAAATCACCTAAGAACTTGAGAAAATGCAAATTCTTGGGCTCTACCCCATGGATTCTTACTCAACAGGTTTGGAAACCTGAGTAATTGCATTTACAACTAGCTTCTACGTTATGCTGACGTTATTGGTCTATATAAATATTTTGAAGAGCACTGATTAACCTGAAGAATCTCAACCATTCAAAAGGCATTCAACTCACATAATATACAAAAATTAACTCAAAATGTAATCAAAGAACTAAATGTGAGAGCTATAAAAAAGCTGTATAATGTTAGAAGCTATTGAAAAACCATAAAGGCATAAAAGAAAAACTGGGCATAACTCTTCATGACCTTAAGTTATGCAGTGGTATCTTACATATGACACCAAAAAGACCATCGACAGCAACAACACAAATAAACAGATAAACAGAAATCATCAAAATTAAAAATAGTTTTGCTTCAAAGGACACTAATAAGAAAGTGAAAAGACAATTCATGGAATAGGAGAAAATTTTTGCAATTGATAGATATGGTAAGGGACTTATATAGTATATAAAGAGCTCCTACAACTGAACACTACACAAAAACTTGCCTGGGAATGTTTATATCAGCATTATTCATAATAGCCAAAAAGTGAAAACAACCCGGTCAATACCTATCAAATGATTAATGGTTAAATAAAATGTGTTATATCCATATAATGGAAAACTATTTGGCAATAACATGGAAGAAAGTACTGATACCTGCTACGACATGAATAAACTTTGAAAAAAATATGCTAAATCAAAGAATTCAGCTACAGAGGACCATCTATAAGATGATTCCATTTATATAAAATGTCCAAAATAAGCAAATCTATAGATACAAAAAGTAGATTAATAGTTGCCTAGGACTGGGGGGAGAAGGAATAGGACAGTAAGGAGTGTCTGCTAAGGGGTATGGGGTTTACTTGGGGAGTAAAGAACATATTCTAAAGTTGACAGTAGTGATAGATGTACAGCTCTGAGAATATACTGAAAGCCGTTGAACTGTATATTTTAAATAGGTGAATTGTAGTAGTGAACTGTATCTCAATAAAGCTGTTTTAAAAAGGAATTAAAATGTTTATTGAGCAACTACTGCATTTTGAGTACAGTTTTCTCCCTGTTTTTAACTTTCAAAGAATCAGATTACTTAATAATTTCTCTGGGGGATTTTTCTAACCTTCACTTTTCCCAATCACTTGATTTGATATCATCCATCTAGACAAGCAGTATAGCTTACACAATACTAGGATGGAAGATATTGTACCAATCGCCCTTTGTGTTGCCCTCCTCTGTCCAGAGGAAAGGAAATAACCTATGCAACCTCTCAGATCAAGCTTATTGTTGCTCTATTTGACATTGTCCTTCATACAAAACTTGTTCATCCCCTGCTTCTAATTTCCTAGGTCATAACATCAAGAACATCCTTCTAATCTCTCTTCTGCTCACTAAAATGTCCTTCTTCTTTATAATACTTAATGCAATCAAGCAGTTTTGAAGTAACCTCTCCCTTCTCTGAATTCCTAGATCACGTGCAACCTGTCCCATATTATTTGCCTATGCATGATCTGTCCTATATTATTTCACTCTGTATAGCCAATCCCATATCATTTCAGCATATATAACCTGTCCTAGGTCACTTTATCTTGATAATTTTATCACGATTATTTCTAACGTTAGCTTTTTTTATATATTACACACTAGGTGCTATGTTACGTGCTTCATAAGTGTGTATCAGAATTAAATCTCAACTACATACTAAGAACAGTGTTCTCCTTCTCTTAGCCCACGCCAAAGTAGAAAAAAAGACTTGAAGAAGGTGTTTGCCTAAGTATACCTCCTTGACTAAAAATATTGGACAAGGCATTTATCCCTATATCTCCTTTTTATTTCCTTTCAAGATCATGAAATCTGTGCTTTTATAAAAACAAGGTTTTCGGGAGGAGAGGCGCAGGGGCGGGGGAGGAGACAGAGGGGGAAAGAGTGCAGAGTTCTGTGTAACCAAAGGAAAAAGAAGTTTCCATTCTGGAGGACCAGGGAGTAGAATGGGAAGGGCAACTCTACCTACCAATGGTTCTGGAGAATAGATGACCCATTATCTCAACAGTCATGGTGACTTGTAAGTCCCTGAAGTAACGGTGTCCAAGTTTGGGAATTGTTATGTAGTTCTTCCCACTTGCTCTGAACTAACAGACTTTGGTCCATATGATATTTGGAAGGGTTTCATAAATGATTTCCATGTCTATATATCTTGGGGGTTCACCTTGATTATAAACCTTGAAAGGACTAGAATTGTATTCAATTCATTCAATGCACTCTAAGAATACAGTACTTATCCTATTAATCAATATACTCAATTAACAAAGATGTCCCATTCATCAAAAACACATTTAATAGATGGGAGTTTATTTAAATAAGAGAAAGCACAGGCCACTGAAAGTCCAGTAAAATTCAGATGGCAGTAAGATTAAGAAGCATTTATAACCCATCTCTGTCTTCTGCCATCAAAGCAAACGACAAACTCGAATGGTCATGTTTTGATCCTAAATTCTATAAAATGTTAACAAGCTAACAACTTTAAAAACTAAAGAAAGCACAGAGCGGAGCTGTTATGGAGTAAGCTGGTAGCAGAAACTTAGCCTACCTTACTAGTTAACAAAATTAATTTAAAAATGACTAATCATTTTTAACCCCTTCCTCTAAGATACCACGTACTAGTTAATAAAGTTTTTCAGGTTTGTCTACTGCATAAATTGTGACATCATTAATCACGAAGGAATTGATTTTTGCCACCTAATTAGTGAAACAAACCTCCACTTAGCACCTTGTGCTGAAAATGTGTCAGCACTTCATTACATAGACATTGGAAACTGCAATCTGGTTGCTATGGTGACGAGATCCCATGGGGACTTTTGTGTTTAGTCGACATACCTAAATCAGACAGGATATGATTAAAAGGAAAAAAATCTAACTTAAAGCACGCTTGTGCTCAACACATTGCAAAATTATATTTCTGAAAATGCCTATTTCAAATAAAATGATTGCATAAGTCTCCACAGAAATAAACTTCTCTCTTGTATTTCATTATTCCAGGACCTGGGTGTGTGTGTGTGTGTGTGTGTGTGTGTGTGTGTGTGTGTGTGTGTTTACTTGGAAGACAAAAATGATTATTATAAAAACATTCAGATCATAACCCTCATCATTTCAATATTTTATTGATTATAGTAATGCATAAATCATGTTAGAAGTCATAGAGTTAAAACAAAGCAAAGGAGACAAAAGATGTATGGCCTTAAAACAACAAATAAATCAGGATCAGACATTGCTTTATGTTAATACGATTCTGTGACAATAATTGGCAGGGAAGCAGGTTAAACAGGCAATTCATTAAAAGTTATAGCTTTGTTTGGTTGGATGCCCGATTTTTTCCGTGTCCATCCTTTGTGCTATGCCCCTGTATCCGTTTCCATTTGTGATACTTAAATTTGTACAAGTGACGTGTGTGTGTGTGTGTGTGTGTGTGTGTGATTGAGCTCTTGGGTCAACATGAAAATATAAAAAATATGCAGTCAGTAAATAATTATATAACACTTTATACATTTTTCATACTTTAATCCTCCTTTGAAAAATTGGTTGATCTCAAAATATGCAATGGCTTATTTGCAGACCCTTGAGGAATTAGGGCCTGACTTTGGTCAAGACAAATGTATCATTACGAACAGAACAGGCAAGACCCAGAGACTAAGAGAAGCCTAGGATGGTTACGGTATGTGCTAAACAAGTGGACTCCAGAGCAAGCAACACCAACAAAGTGTGGCACAGAGAAGTCACTTGGCAGTTGGAGCCCCAAATGGTTAGTGCCCAGAAAGGCTCTTAGCAGCACACAGAATCTGAGACTTAACTGCAGCAAAGTTCTCAACCTTGGAAAAACGTAAGATATTGGGCAGGAAACCAAAGCATTAGCAAACCTGCAACCTAGTTTGGGAAGCCGTTTTTAAGAGTATCTAATTTCTGCTGATTCAGAGTCAACAGGGTCCAAAAAGTTAGTTACTGAAGTCCCATACCACACAAAATAGTTAGCTCTGTCACTGGACATGTGGATCTGAGAATAAAAGTGATTACTGTCAAGAATTTAACCATATAATATAGATTATACTGGTGAACACTGACTCAAGAAACCCCTAAAATAACTATAAAAGTGTGCTGATAGAACATTATTACACAGAAATCATTCTGCCAGTCTGAATAATAAATTAACAGGATTATAAAGACAGGGAGATCCTACCACATGATTTTATTTTATTTTTATTTATTTATTTTATTAGTTTTAGGTGTACAAAACAATAGTTAGACATTTACACCCCTCACCTACCATATGATTTTAGACATTGACACCCCTCACCTACCACATGATTTTAAAAGTCAATAGCAAAACCTTTAGCATAATTTGTCTTGCTGGCCTTAACTTCCCAGAATCACAAAAGGTAAACAATCTATAACATGAAATGATAAAAACAAACTTTGATAATCCAGATCCCCTCTACTCAAGGCAAACTAATATATATTAAATTTCCTGTATTTTGGTATAATTCTTAATTATTTTAGGTTAGTATCAGCCATGTATATTGGGTATAGTATGTCTTCAGAGCTATCGCGTTTCCCCGAAAATAAGACCTCGCCGGACAATCAGCTCTAATACGTCATTTGGAGCAAAAATTAATACAAGACCTGGTCTTATTTTACTATATTCACATATTTTACTATAAGACCAGGTCTTTAATATCATATCATATCATATCGTATCATATCATATCACATCATATCATATCATATATCATATCATATCATACTAGGTCTTATATTAATTTTTGCTCCAAAAGACGCATTAGAGCTGATTGTCCGGCTGTCTTATTTTCGGGGAAACGGTACTTTCAGAGTCAAATTCACGGCTTCACTTTTAGCAGTCTTGATGCTAGCCAGAATTCTCCTAAGCGTTACACTGATCTCTCAGCTCAATGACTGAAATAGGCACACATAGGCTTACAGCTGTGGAGTCGATTTAATTTTATGTGTGAGTTATGAATATGTATCTGAGCTTTAAACATTATTGTTAGTTATTGAATCAATTCCTACTTAACACTGAGGAAGATACATGGCTATATTATGAGTTTTATAAGTATGTTTAAACATCAGTGTATAGACAAATAGAAAAAGTTATGCTAGGGTTTTTTTGTTTGTTTGTTTTGCTTTTTTAAATTAAACCGTTTATTTTGAGATAATTTTAGATTCACATACAGTTTTTAGAAATGATACAGGGAGATCCTGTGCCCTTATCCAGTTTCACCCATCTTGTAGAACTGTAGTTCAATACCCCAACTAGGAAGCTGACACTGATACTGTCATTTCTCCAAAGAAGATAAAACACATGCCGAATAAGCACTCATTAGTCACCTGGGAAATGCAAATCAAAACACAGTGAGATACCACTTTATACACACTGGAATAGCTATAATAAAAAAGACAGATAATAAGTGTTCTTAAGTATGCAGAGAAATTGGAACCATCATACACTGCTGGTGGGAATGTAAAATGATGCAGCCACATTGGAAAACAATCTAACAATGTCTCAAAATGTTAAACATAGTTAGCATGTAACCCAACAATGCCACTCCTAAGTATATATCAAAAAGAAATAAAAACAAATATTCACACACATACACAAAAAACTTGAACACAAATGTTCACAGCAGCATCATTCATAATAGCCAAAGAAGGGGAACAACCCAGAACCCAACATCTGATGATGTGATAAGCAAAACATGATATCCCGGGGGTGCCCCCAAAATGTATACACCTGATTGTATTCATATTTTGTTATCAGTATATACTAAGTATTCCAATTTTAGTATAGTTTTTTCCTTTCTTAAAAATGTGTATACATTTTTTGCCTCTCTTTCTCTCTCTCTCTCTCTCTCTCTCTCTCTCTCTCTCTCTCTCTCTCTCCTATATATATATATATATATATATATATATATATATATATATATACACACACACATAGTGTGTGTGTACACAATGGAATATTCATCAATAAAATTGAGTGAAGTATTGATATACGCCACAACATGAACACACCTTGAAAATATTCTGCTAAATAAAAGTCAGTCACAAAAGACTCCCTGATATATGATACCATTTATATGACATGTCCAGAGTAAGTACATCTATAGACACAAAACACAGATCAGTGGTTTCCTAGGGCTGGGATATGGGGTACAGGAAGTTGGAGGGAAATGGGACTTGACTGCCAATGCGTGTGACGTTTCTTTTGGGGGTGATGCAAATGTTCTAAAATTGTATTGATGGTTGCACAGTTCTGTCAATATACTCAAAATGACGGAATTGTATACTCTAAATAGGTGAATTGTATCTTGTGTGAATTACATCTCACAGCTATTATTTTCAACATGCAAATTGCTGTCATTTTAAGTGTCTCCTTGTCGATGAGACTTTTTTTAAAAAATGGAAAAACAGGCACTAAAGTAGAAGGGTCATTACTGATAATAATCAGCCAGATGACCAGATCATGTGTTTATGCTTTAAAATTTATGTGTTTATGCTTTAAAATGTATTATCGTGTTGATAATAGCTCAACATGAGCAAAGTTAGGTTTGGAACTACATTATTTTTGCCCTCCAAACAATGTTCTCTTCATTATTCCACCATGATGGTTAATATTTTCTCCTGATGTAGTGCACAACTGCAAAAGCTGCCACTCACGCGACAGCACAGTGAATGGCACCCCTTGGAGTTGTGCAGTGCACCACACGAACAGCCATACACAGCGATGCTGATGGGACCATTGCTCCAAAGGGTAGAGGAAGTCTACCATTAAGTATTGTAACTTCCCAAAGGTAAAATACACCCTGATTTCTTTACTGAGATTTACCATGTGCCGTGTGTTCTGTTATCTTTTCCCAGGACCATGAAATCAACATTAGGAGAAACAAGACATTTGCTGACACCTGCCAAGTGCCCTCCCTGTAAACGAACCAGTATGCTGGTGGAAGTCACAGACTACTGTCTGGGTGAGAAAACTTGTTTCAGTGATTTTCTCCAGTGACACAACCCCAAGCAACCTTCCAGGCAAAACCTAAATCATTTTAGTTTTGGAGGAATGTAAAAAAATCAACATATGATAGAATTTGGCAATTTAATTTGTTTCCCTTAATTCAATTTTCACATGTCAAAAGTGCAGACTAGAGAGGAATGCTGGGGAGTGCTTTATAAAATTATCCTTGCTCCCTGTAAGAGGTTTCAAAGATGACATTGGTGAGCATTCTCCTGAACCACTAAATTTTAATGCATGGTTGACTTGGGCATTTTGAGATGAAGAGTGTAAAGGGTTGATTTCCTTGAGATTTCACTGTGTACTTAGATCATAAAAGCACATCCTCAGTGTTTCCCTAAGGTCCTATGTTGTCTGTTTAAAAGGCAGTACATTATACAAATGAAATGCTGAAGTCATGTTCACCCCACGCCGACAGTAAATAAAAATGTTTCTGTAAATGATAATTCTTCTTCAAAAAGTCCAGTGAATTAATGAATAAATAGATTTAACTGATAGCTTTAAACATTATGTTTAAAAAATAGTTTGAAGGGAACATAAGGAAACATATGTCGTTCCCCAACAATAATTACAGATAAAATGATGTT
Organism: Rhinolophus ferrumequinum; assembly: GCF_004115265.2. Taxonomy (NCBI): domain Eukaryota; kingdom Metazoa; phylum Chordata; class Mammalia; order Chiroptera; family Rhinolophidae; genus Rhinolophus; species Rhinolophus ferrumequinum. The sequence continues at coordinate 31,222,751 of NC_046307.1, forward strand.
ACCTTTATTTTTCATTAGAAAAGCAATGCTTCTTCCTTAAAGAAAAGCTTGAAATAAAGAACATTTTTAATACCCCAAGAACCACAATCATAAAAACAATGCATTTCCTCCCATTTTCTTCCTCATGTACAATTTGTTTTGTTTTGCAAACCATCAATTATCTATTGTAACCATACTGTTTATCTTTACAGGTTAGTTCCAAAGCACAACATTTAAGCCTGAATCATATCATGTTCTTCACACACATGCACACACACACACACACACACACACACACACACACACACTTTACCCATAATTCTCTCATCCAAAGGACAAGTCCTGTTCACTCTCATTTGTTTACTTTAGCTCCCTTGAAATGAAAGATTCCAGCATAGCTACCAGAGCTAATCAGTCTAGTTCAAACAGTTCCCCAAAAATATACCTGGGGTTGAATCAAAACCTGGAAAAAGGCAAAGCTGCCGATGGGGATGTTGGAATACATCATCATCCTGTACAGTTCCGATGCTAATGTTTAGCCTGAGCCTTTTCTTTTTTGACGAAGAAAGAGGAGGAGGAGGAAGAGAAGGAAGAAGGAAAAAGGAGAAGTTATCACCTTCCAGGCACAGGGTTTCCTCAGGTGAAGATAGCCTTCTCATTGGTGTTGCAGTGTTAAAGGAGCTAAGGATATTCCACACTCCATATAATCTTGGACCCCAAGATTATAGCTATTTGAATTCAGTCACAAAGCTACTTTGCAGGGACACAGCCCAGTTGGCATAGGGCACCTCCCTGTGTCACCCACCCCTGTGTCACCCGGAGAACCACAGCACTCCCTTGTTTCCTGCACCTCTAGAGCAGCGGAGAACCTACGCGATCATTCTGTGTCTTGCTCTAATACTTATTGAAAGTTCATTTCTGGAGTCATATTATTCTTGCCTGATCATAGGACCTCACTCAGGGACACCTGAGTCCAGATGGCTTAGGAGAAAGGAGTCAGGTCTTGATCCTTTCTATCCCCAAAAGCTCCCTGGCACATTATATAATTTAGCCCATTCATTCCAAGACAATCTTCAAGTCACACCAGTCAATGCTTTCCTTAAGCAGACAAAATAAAATTTTATCCCACCAGATGTAGTCACTGTACTACATCCATATAAGGCAATATCTCATGACAGTTAAGAGTATGGGTTCTGAAGTTTCAATGCCTGGGTTCAAATCTCATCTTTGCCATTTACTTTCTTTATGACCTTGATCAACATACTATAAATCTTCTGTAACTAGACTTACTTATCTGCATAATGGTGACAATATCAGTGTCTTCCTCTAACCAGCATTATAAGGATTCAGAGTTTACATATGTAATGTATTTAGAAAAATTACCTCATATACAGTAAACACTGAATGTGTGGTAGGGATTAGTAGCCTGATTTTTTTTTCACTTAACATTATGATTATTTTCATGTTATTTTTAATATTAATAGTTGCCAATTTTCTAGCAAACAAGCTTATTCAACTATTCTCTTATAATTGGGCATTTCGTTTCTTTTCAGTTTGTTACTATTACAAACTATAGTGGTATATGAACTCTTAGTGCGTACATTTTCCATGTTTAGTGTTATATCTTTAAGTTGAATTTCCCAAAATGGAAACCACTAAATCAAGGCATACACATTTAAAAGCATCTGATAAACATTGCCAAAATACCTTACAGGACAAATCTGATTGTTAGCAACAATTTTGATGCCAATTTACTCTCAAGACTTCAAAAGACAAAATTTGAAAAAGAAAAAAAGACTCTCCCATGATTGTTTAAACACAATTTTCAAACACAGCCTTCAGACATTATGGTGGGCATTTTTTGTCTGCATCTTCTGCTCTGAGAGCAGTAACGCTATGCCAAAGCTACACGTAGATGCCCCTCGTCTTCAGCAATTCCGGGACTTGAATTTCAACTTGATAAAAATGCAAAGTGGTAGCTGACCTGCAACACGAATTCTCAGCTTACACACCTGTCAGTAAATATTGCTTAAATATTCACTGTATCAGAAGCCCTACAGTGGAATCAGAGGAAGTAAAGAGATGACTCTAGACAAATAGTCGAGATACAGCAGAAGCACAAAAATCCTGGGTGGTAGATGAAGAAAGCTTAGAAAAGCAAACAAATTTCCCTGCCATTAAAATGGAGTAGGGGATAAGTACAACGGTTAGTGCAAGCTCTGGGTTAGACTGCTTAGTGCAAATGTGAGGTCTATCACAAAGAATTTTTACTTCAAACTTGTCTTAAAATTAGGTAAATTCACTTGGGAGGTTGAATCAGTTTCCGTCTGTAGAAATTATTTTGTGTGGTACAGGTAAGGCTGAGTTTAAGTTGTCCCTTAATATTCAGTTCCCTCCTCCTTATACAATTTTGGACGGGCATGTGGACACCCAGCTAAACTATGTGTCCCAGCAACCCTTGCATCTGTGTCTGGCCACGTGATAGAGTTCTAGCCCTGGGGATGTGAGAAGAAATTAAGTGTGTAATGCCTAAATATTGTCCTTAAAAGGAGTGGGTGTGTACTATTAAGGCTTTGTTTCTTCCTATAGGTTGACATACGGTGAGAAGCAGAGGATATGCCTTGGTTACACAAGCAAAAAGCAAAGGTTGTGGATGACTGAGCTGGACTATTATGTGAGAAAAACAAAGCTTCAGGCATGTTAACAGCAGGGTTTCTTGGTTACAGCAACTTAACTTGTACCCTTCCAAATGTAATAGGATTCCAACAGAAGCCATACCCGTATGTTTTGATTTGAATTTTTGAAAAGAATGACAACATATCATTCAAATAACATATTCACCAATGATTCTACATTGTTCGGTGATCTTATCACAGCTGGTGGGAGTCCCATCCCCTTCATTTGCCAGCTCTTCACAGCCTCAGCCATAAAAGCTACCTTGCCCAAGAGCACACCCTAATAAACCGCCTGTACATCAAACACTTCTCATGGTCGGCTTCCTAGATAGTTGAACCTGCAACAGTGTGTACTAGAACTGGTCCAAAAGGCAGGTGATAAAATGGATTTTCCCACTGGATTCAGTCACTGCTGGCTAACAATTGGGGTCCCATCTATGGTGATAGATGAAGAACAGATAGATCTTGGTATAACAGGCTGGCCCGATTACTAAAACTTTCACGGGGAGTGAATTGCGATGGTGTACCCGTCCAAGGGAAGACATGAGCTAGCACACTGTATCAGGCATTTGAAAAATACATGGAAATAGCAACTACAATGACAATGGAATTACGAGGTTGTTACTAAGCTCCACTGATGCTCTAGAAAAAGACAATACAAAGCTAAGAGCAATTAACAGGCAACTGAAAGCCAAATGTGAGAGACAGAGAGCCCCTTTGGTGATACACGACTAAGTTCTCATGTCCTGCAGCAGGAGGTCAGAGAAAGTTGAGAATCAGACCCAAGACTGAATTGTCACTTGCGGGGTTTGTACTTTTCTCCTTAAAACTTTAGGTTCTACAAAGTTAGAGGTCTTGGCAACCAAACAAGGCCCACTTCCACCAGGGACTAAACAGGAGTCCTTTTGAATTATAAACTACAGCTGCTGCCTGAGCACTCTGAGCTCTTTGGGTCCGGAGACCAACCAACAAAATGTCACCACCTTGACAGGATGGCTGTTACACAATGGGAGCAAGACGGGACAGGTAAGGCACTCCAATGGGTGCAACTTGATACTCTTTTGCTAAGATTTGATAATAAGTGAGTAAATGGAGCAACACTGGCCTGGGAGATCATATGACCATAACTGAGGTTCTGGGCCACGCCTCCAGACAAGCCCCGAAATCACCAGAGATGCTAACTGTTACTGAGGGAAACCTGCAATGGACAGAAGAGGAGAGAGACACTGTGCATTAGTTGTGATCCCAAAACCAGCTGCAGCAGCAAGGGCTGTGGTTTATACCAACTAAATTTCCTAGTCTAAGTTTATCCCAGGAAGAGGGGAACCAGCTGGAATCTTGGAAGATGTGCTGTGTGTGTCTGTGTGAATTAGTTGCCAAGTATAAAAGTTACAAGGAGCATTTGGCCTTCAGGGTTGCTTAGGGCAGTTTTTCTCAGAGTGACCCTCAACAAGCAGCATTAGCATCACCTGAGAACTACGTATAAACATATATGAAAATGAATTTGAGTGCAAGGCACAGTAATGCACCACTCAAGGGAGGACTTATCTCAGCCATTAGGAGGGATGTCATCCAACAGCCTTTGGCTGTCAGACTCTTAAGAAATTGCCTCGGCTGGAGACAGTCACCTGGCTCAAAGCTACGTCCTTCCCAGGGAAACACACATTCAGGGAATAATTATGGTGGGTGTTAAAAGCCCAGCCATTGCAGTCTCACAAGGAACAACTTTGATGGGCCATATAACTCTGCGATAACCAAAGGGGTCCTCGGATCAGCGCTGCAGCTCCATCTCTTTCTTTGCCCCATACTGCTTCCTCCCTCTTCTTCCCGCAGGTTTCACTCTCACCAGCATTCACTAATAGAGGCAGCACATGCACAACTGGTCTCTGAGTTTGCGTGCCAGGGAAGCCATCCTGTTGTAACATACACTGTATTCCTCATATTCCTTGAAATACATTTTTCACCTAGATTATAAGACACATAGTCTTCTGGTTTTTCATCAACTTCATTGGCCACTATTTCTTCCCCCTGACACCCTGCTTCATTTTTTAATTTTTTGGTCATTTCTGTAACTTAGCATGCCCCAGGACCCACATTCCAGTCCTTTCCCCTTCTTTTATCTCCGCACACTCCCTTGCTGATATTAGCTTATCCTGTTGCTTTAAATGCCATGCAATCTGTTTTCAACAAAGCAGCCAAAGCAGTTAGTTAAAACACCAAATCATATCACTTTTCTCCCCAAAACCAACTCATAAATTCTCATCTCAATCAGACTAAAACCCAGTTTTATTGCTGTTGTTTGTTTTTTGCTGCAATGGTCTACAAGGGTTGACACCAAAGGTTCTCAACCTTGGATATAAATTAGAACCACCTGGGGAGCTGAAAATCTAGTTTGGGAAAAGTAATTACCTTTGCAAACTAGCAATAATTTTATAAAGCATAGCAGGTATACTGTCATATCACTGACTCAAGTACAGATAATGTTACCAAGAAATAAGAGCTCTGGCTACAGAAAGAATAAAGCAGATTTTGAGTACCACTAAACTCATATTTGTACATGTCAATAACCCCTCCCAACCGTTCCCCTAATTACACAGGTCAAATCTTAGGGATCATCTTTGGTTTTCTATTTTTTCTCACACCCTTACAGTCTATCAATCACCAAAGCCCATGGCTCTATTTTCAAAATACCAAGGATGCCAAAAAATGTATACACATGACTTGTATTCATCTTTTGTTATGGGTATATACTGAGTATTATAATTTTAATACAGTTTTTTTCTTTCTTAAAATGTGTATACATGTTTTTGGCACCTTCTACATACATATCCCTTGTAGAGGTGATCATTAATGTTCAACAAATATCCCCATTCTCCTTTACATATCCCAGTCCCTGTGCAGTTAGTTAGGTTGAAAGCATGGAATTAATTCAAGCCAAGTAAGTCTGAATGGCGAGGGTGAGTATCACTTCTAGTCTAAGATAATTAGGAGCTGATAAGCCTCCTTTCTCTCTTCCTCTGCTGTAGTGACCTTGAAGGTCATGTGTTCCAAACAGCATAACTAGAAGATGGAAGATATTTAGATTCCCGAGTCACCATTTGGAGGAGAGCTGCTTTGGAGCGTCGCCCAAACTGTATCAGAATGTGAGATGACAAACACACTTTTATTGGGTTAAGCCACTGAGGCTTTGAGATTTGTGTCTTGTAGCAGCTAGCATTAATTACTCTAAAAATTGGATTTTAAAAAGATTGATACCAGGAACAGGCGGGGGCTTCTCTAACAAAAAAGTAAGGGGTCAAGTGTTGGGGCAGCCAGGAAAGTGAAATTGCAAGTTGAAAAGATATTCATCCCTTTAATCATTAGAAAAACAGGTGATTATGTCATTGCCCATTGTAATTTATGATCATATTATGACTGAGCTAGCAACTCTAGGAAAAATGAGAAAACAGAAAATTCGTGTTAGTTTCCTAGTGTAGGCTCTAAAGCTGTCACCTCTCCACAGAGGACTTTCCTCTTCCGACTCCGCACAATTTAGCCTTTCATTCTGTTCTATATCACTTTATATTATTCACCATTATCCTAAATTAGAACATACTGTTTGCTCATTGAGGCACTGTGTCACTAGAATAAAATCTCTATGGAAAAGGGAGAGTCCCATGTTCACGACTTTATCAGACTCTTTAAGAGTGCCTTAAAGAGTCTGATACACAAAACACAATGTTAAACACATGAAAAGAGTGAATAAATACACTCGAATTATTTGTTTGAAATGGAGACTTCTTAACTACTATGCATTGGTACCCCATTGCTTCTCGCTCTCTCTTTCTCACTCCCCTTTACCTTCTTGCTCTCTCTGCCATTCTTCTTCTCCTTTTTTCTCCATGCATTTGCATTCGTCTTTTCTCCCTAAAGACTGGTTTCTCTGTTTCTAAGTTCACATAGCAGCCCCACAGTTTCCAAATGAATGTGTTCTCTCACTATGCCATCATTCCAAATGATTCTGAGAAATAATCTGATTGAGCTGGCTTGGGTCGTTTATGACCAATCAACTGTGGTCATTTGAGGGGGGAGGTAGATACACAATTATCAATGTTGTCGAGCAGTAATTTTTAAAGGTGTCTACTACAAATGCTCTTAATAATAATAATAATAATAATAATAGTGATAATGGGGCTGTTCAATCAATATTCAAATAACTGTCCCTTATGTATGACATAAATCCTTTATTAGATGGTTCCTCAGGACACCAACCATTAAAAAGTTCATTAAGAAAGCCCTAAAATTTGTATTCTAAAACGAAAATAGATAGCTGAGTGACGTTATCGACCATTTTAAACAGCAGAGAAATAGTAAATATTTTACCCAAATTGTACATTAACCAATATTCCAAAATCTCTGGAGTTACTTGTTCACAATTACATGTGTGAATTAAAACACTCTTTACTGGGAGTATATTTCATGACAATGTGACAAAAAATAATGAGTGTTTAAAAAATAGAATAACATGTACTGTTCTTTTTTTTATGTTGGATTGTTTCATTCCCTCTGGGTGTCATTTAGGGAAAAAAAATGTTAAACAGTTCAAGCAACCAATTTGTGAGTAGATGAAAAAGAAAGTTTGCAACATTTACTCTGGCACTTTTCTGGAAAAGTCACAGGTGAAACTAAAGATTCTGACAGTAAATACCCTGTTTATGAGTGTAGCATAAGTCTATGAATATAGATACCATTTAAAATAAATTTACAGCATATATTTCATAAAATATACTTTAAATATTGCTCCAAATACGTGGTCTAGTCTAATCAAGTCTACTTGCGTTCTGACTTGGGAAAATAATTTTAATATATCATTTTATTAGTATTTAATAATTCTTTTAATATGCAAATGGTATGCATAGTGCATAATATATACATATGTGCATATATATATAATACATATATACATATACACATAAATGCATAGATTATTGATTTAAAATATTACGTTAGTTCTAAAACTGTATCATGAATGAGTAGTGAGCCTAACTCTTGACTCCTCTCCTCAGAGTCTTCAGTTACCCATTGTCTTCTGCTATCCAGAAGCTTTCAAATTTTACTGCAATACTAAGGTTTATTTTTATTTCACTCCATAAAATGTCTCTGTTTCCCTTTCCATACCAATCAGAAATACATTCTAGCATGTCAAACACAGAATTATCTTATTATTTTACATTGTCAAAAGGTTTCAACAATCTTTGTATTCATTCATTTAAAAAGCACACACAAACGCACACTTAACGATATGCTAAATGTTACACAAACAACAGTAAACAAGCCCATTTACTCTCCTAAAATTTTTTAGAGTCTAAGAAAAACATTATTAAGCCCTTACTATATGCCAACAGGTGATCTACAAAGTACAGTCACTCATTTTATTCTTTAAATCTTTGACCGAGGGTCAATGCCATTATAAAGATCTGATAAATTATTTAACAAGTCCAAGTTGAGATAGTGTCATTTTTTAAGTCTCTGAATATTTAATCCTTAAATGAAAATATTAGGCATTTAAAATAGTGCTTGCAGCACTATTTGATGGAATTTCAGTAAGACCCTAAGAACCCTACAACCCCATTTCATGAAACACTCCTTCCAGAGGATTGCTAAGTAGGCTAATTATATCGATATCCATATATCTATATATAGATATCAATATCGATATAGATATCGCACTAATAAGTGGGAACCCAAAACATCATTTTAGTATTAGGTGGCTTAATAGGGATATCTAAGTATAAGACTTTCTTGTAACCTGGATCAAACACACAGCTTAGAATTGAGCCCTCAGCAGCCTTCTCTAAGTCCCAGAATGGAATCTAATCGGGATGATTTCCTAAGGTTTAGGAAAGCTCTGCAAGAAAGTGTAGGGATACAATGCAGGTACCTGGCCCTCTCATGTAGGAATGGGCCTTAATCCTCTTAGAGGCACTGGAAACAAGAAGAAAGTAGAACAAAGAGCTGTACAGTGAGCCTGATTACTAATAACAACCATCTAACCATTGCCCCAGAGTCTGAAGAATTAGATTTCTCCCTCTAGGGAAACAGAAAAACAAAAAAATATTTTGGAGAAAATGGAACTTCCTCTCCCAGGAAATTAGTAAATGTTGAAGCCAAAATATAACCAGGTCTTTTTAACTCCAAGAGTTATTACTTTAATTGCTCTTTAAAAAAAAGTTATTATTTTATGGAGTAAAATAAAAATAAACCTTAGCATTGCAGTAAAATCTGACAGCTTCTGGATAGCAGAAGACAATGGGTATCTGAAGACTTTGAGGAGAAGAGTCAAGAGTTAGGATCATAACTCATTCATGATACAGTTTTAGAACTAATTCAACAATGCATTTTAAAAGAGCCTTATGTACAAAAATGAACCTCTAACTAATGGAATACTCAAAGCGTACATTTTAAAGCATGAATGATTCCTGTGCTTGTCTTTCTTGCAAACTGTTTCTTCCCGTTACACCTATTCACTCCACTCACTCTTCACATGTGCCTTCTTGCCAAAGTGGTTTTTCTCAGATATTATTATCCCTTATTAACCCTCTAATATGAAGAATAATGTAAAACTTTCTATTAGTGACATTTAATGCAACAGAGATATCAAAATAACTATCTTGATTAAATATTAACCAAAGCAATGATAATTTTAAAGAAAACGTACTAACCTTTCAAGAAATATAGATTTTCTTTATTGTTTTAACTTTAAACCTGTAACATTAATGAAAAGCACAAAGTCTTCCAGTTTACCAGATATCCTCATCCTGGGAAATATGGAAAATATAGCCTACGAAAGCTCCACATCTTTGTTAAGTAAGTTGTGTTGTATTTTTTTTTTTTTTTATGAAATACTTATTTCTTTCTCCCACCACCAGATTTCAGGGTAGGTCTGCTCATCAATGTCTTTGTGCCTTTGACTTTTATTCGCCCAGTTTCTGCATTTTTATCCCCTTTCTCTATTTTGTGAACTATAAACGGTCAATCTTTAATCTTCAGATCATATGATGCGAGTGTTGGGTCCCCACCTCACAAAACTGAGTGCCTAAAGAATTGTTCACGTCCTGATTTTAGAAACTGCCACAATGTTTTCTGTTGCACAACACTGTGACATCCTTGAAGAAAGGGACAACATCCTACTCAACTCTGAGATCTTCGTCCCCCAAAGCCCTGCAAAGCCCATCACAGTTCCTGTCTATGAAATGAACAATGTCTGGAAGGGAGTGAGGACAGAAATCCACAACTCTAAACTCCCAGATAATCATTCCTTTCCCCTAACCCCATACCTATTCACACGCATATAACTATAACAAGCAAGATCTGACTTAGTGTTTTAACGGCTTTATAGTTCTAGGAAGTCTATGTTTTATAAGATTGCTACAGCATGAAAAGATTGATTTGTTGTGACTCTGTCTTTTTTTCTGATCCACATTAAACAGGACAACAAAATATATAAACTCTTCAAATTTTCAGTCTTGCTCTTATATGATTTACTGGAACAAAGATATGGTATCCTATAAGAAATTTCAAATAGAATGGCTAGCTCTTTGGCTATTTCATAACTCCATTCACATAGGGGAGATATTTTAATTCAGCTGTTCCACTCTATAGATCGTAAGAAAAATAGATGGGTAAAAAAGAAATAAATTACTGGCAAAGAAAAATAATCTTGACACATAAGAATATCAAAAAACAACTCTTATTAGTTACTGGGATTGACTTCATGGGAAATAGTTGGACATATCAAGGCATTCAGATGGTCTGTGATTTAGAGTATCTAAATCATTATAGATTTAGAATCATTTTAAAATAATTCTAAAAGGATGATTTTTATCATTTTAGATGATTCTAATTAAAACAAAACAAAACAAAACAAAATATTTTAGATGATTCTCAAAAGGTCTTTGTTGATTTCGCTTTCCTAAGTGCCAGGCACCATGTTTTAGGTGAGGAAGAAATTCAACCAGGGCATCATTTGCATGATCCTTTATGAGAAAATGCCTTGCAGAAGAAGACTTCAAAGAAGTATTTAACTTGTGTTATAGGGCAGTAGCAAAAGGAGACTGGCCAAAATTCAGCTGTTTTCAGGAATAATTGATGAAGGATGGTTCTGGGAAAAGGAAGGAATTGTTCTCATAAATCACCATTCATTGAATGAAAATGTGGATTTTATCAAAGGGGATACAGACGAACAGTAAGGAGATAAAGTTGTGTGCAAAAAGGAGAGGGGGGAACAGGTACAGAGGGACAAGCTCGTGCATTTTAAAACATACAGTAATACCGTGTTTCCCGGAAAATAAGACCTAGCCGGACAATCAGCTCTGATGTGTCTTTTGGAACAAAACTTAATGTAAGACCCGGTCTTATTTTACTATAATATAAGACCCGGTCTTATATTAACTTTTGCTCAAAAGACACATCAGAGCTGATTGTCCGGCGAGGTCTTATTTTCCGGGAAACACAGTAAAAGAATGAGGTATCACTGAAGACGTACAGTATCACCAGCAATGCCAAAATAGACTCTTTAGCCAAAAAAAGACAAAGTACACAGATGCCTCACTTCAGATCTTGACAAATAAACAATAAAAGTATAACACAGTTAAAAGTTGTGCTTATCATATGGTTGTTATCAAATTATTTATTTTACTATTTCTTACATTATCCAGAGGGAAACCTTCCTGGGGGTCTCACATCCAGAAAACTGTTATGTTTCTTCTAATAAGCTATTTTAATTATATGAACAAATGATTTCTATGAAAATGCAATATGTAATTGATCAGCACTCTCTCTTTATGCTTATTGTTAGAAACTTAGTTATTATCCTCCTGAGACAAATGTTCAGACCTTATAGAGTGTAATTTTGTTATGTATACTATCCCCAGATTTATTGTGTTTTTCTTGCTTTGCCTGGATACCTTTAACACAATTAAAAATATATGTATTTTTATAAATGACCTTAAACCATTCTTAGAAAAATTTGAGGAATAAATTAACAAATGAATAAATGATAAATAAATTGAAGATTTCTATCCCCCTGAAAATATGTTTGCAAGTTCTATAGTTCACATATAACACTACATTAAGTTGGATGCTAAAAACAAAAGTGGCTGTTATTTAAAATTTGATGTTGAGCATTCTCCCAGCACACATTTTCTACATCAGAAAATTAAGAGTTTTACGGGCCTTAATTCCTGTCTCTAAACTCATTTCATATCCAAACAAGCTGTTTTATTCAATAAATATTTATAGTGCTCCCTTCTGACATGCATTCAAAGTTGCTCTGTCAAAGAGAAAAGGTTAGTAAAGCTTAATTAGACTAAATGGAATGCTTGAGAGAACACAACAGTCTCTGGCATTTTTGAACGGTGATGCTGAGTTACTTGATTCTATGTCCTTGGACAAGGAATTTTGTAGCTCTGGGCTGGAACTGACAAATTTGTCAGTGACACCTGCCCACACTATCTCTATATGGGGATGGGTAATCAGCCATCCCATCAGGGTTATATTGATAGTATAAAGGAAAAAATTATTTTCAGGGAAGCATTTGTCAGCCATTTCATGTTTTTAAAAGGTAGCCTGCACTGTTTCTTTGTGATTGATAAACAGATGTTCTAGTGTACCTCAGAGGAAGGTACCACTTAATACAGATATACCGGCAGAAGATACAACTAAGCAAAATATTTAGAGAATCTTCTGGAAAAAAAGGAAACTATTTTCTCATCTTCTCATTGTGCCTCTTAAGTAAAAGCTAAAATATGCATTAATTCCCAGCTCAGTTACCAGAGAGTTCTCATTTAAACGCTGGATAGAAACAGCTGAAATTGAAATTCAAACTGAGCAAATGTTCAGTTTAGTAAGGCAAGTATATGTTATAGCCGTAGATTTGGGGAAATAACATGTGGCTCTAAAATGCAATGCCTCTCTCTCTATGGAATGAAACGAGAGCAAATGCAGATGTTTTTTGTTACACGGTTGATTGTGTAAGTGGATAGAGAAGAATGTTACTGATAATTAAGGAGGTACATAGAAAAATGAAGGAATCTCTAAAAGGAATGAAGTAAAAAGAGGGCAATGGATTGAATACCAGATGTTTCATTTATTTTACCAATATGTTACCAGCAAAGGTTACCACATCAATGTATTTTAAAGTCATAAGTCTATGTTAGACATTTACTCACCAAATCCAAATGCATAAGCTGTTGTATTTGACTTTATCACCAACTTTCTATGTGAGTTTGGGCAAATTTATTTGTAAGATACTGTTTTTATCAATAAAAATAGAATTAATAATATCTTTCCTGCCTTTCTCCCGAGATCATGGTAAGGATAATATGAGATAATAAGTAAAGGTAAAGTTCTGCACTTAAGTTCAAAGCGTCAATTGTTGAAAATAAGTCAACTGTCAAAATACAGGAGAGGAAAAAATAGGCTTAAAACCACACTGAAAAAATAAATAAGATTATAACCTCCTATGAATGGACATTTCAATTAACTGGTTGCTAAAAGGCGAATGGAATCCAAGACTACAAAAATAGAACAGTTGTCAAGCTCAGGGCCAGAACAAGGTATCATAATATTCTGTACACACCAAGGAGACATTGCTCAGAGCGTTAAGAGCTTCCTAAAAGGGATCAGTGAAGTGTTTGGAAACCATTTCATAGGAACAAACTTTGAAACAATCAGGGATGATTCGTCAGAACAAGGTGTCAGAAGTGATGTCATTAGAACATTAGAAAAAGTAATGTGAGTTGAAATATGCCTAGCAATTAGAGCTGTCCGTACATGAAAAGACACTGCTGCAATGTAATGAAACTCCTGTCATTAGAAGGGATCAAGCATAGGCTAGATCATCAACTGTCAGCATGCTATAGAGAACATGTACTAGATGTGCTCCAAAGTCTCTTCCAAAAAGATTATTTAAAAACTGTGACCGTAATAGTAATTTTAAAATTAATAACATTATATAATAGAGAGGCATTGTTATCTTATGGAAATAGGTTTCTCCAATGGAAAAAAAAAACATTGAGTAATATGCTAATATGCAATTACTCTGAAGATGACAGTTCTGAACGGTAAAAAGCAGAGAAAAAGAGCAACCCGTTCTTGTTCACCATTTTCACACTGAATGCTATGACTTATATACTACTGTCAAGTAGTTGATTAAAAACGTATTTTTCAATGTGAATATGCAATTTCTCTCTTATTTCTATTAATGGAGGCATGAATGGCTTCTGTTTTGAAAATAACTATATACAATTTTCTTCTCAGGGATAACTTAAAAGGAGAAAATTGATTTTCTTTGGAGTTAAATAATAGGAAAAAAATATTGAGATGTATTTAAAAATGGCAACTGTTTCATAAAATAAGGACGGATAGAAAATGACTTGAAGTTGTTTTTTTTTTAATTTAAAACTCTCTACCCCATTTCAGATTAAAACTATAGGCATAGATTTAGATGAGTTTTCAGAATACAGAATTACTATGAGCTATGTAATTTGAAAACCTCTTGTTTACATAGTATACATACATTATCTGAAGTTACATATAAACAATACACATTTAAACAACAACAACAAAACTCTACTAGATTTTGCAGACAGGTTTGGGGAGAAAAGAAATTCATTCTTAAATCATAATTGACTATATGATAAAAATTAAATATGTAACTTGGTTTCCTATTCTTTTTTGCCATTCGAGTACACTGAGAAAGCTCAAACAGGGTTACTTGACTGTTTCAAATCCATAGTTAAGAATCATAAGATTTTGAGACCATAACTGTCCTCAAGGAACATTCCCTGAACAAAATTTCATTATCAATTATCTTCAGGGACCAGGCAGGTAATAGAAAGATAAGGCATCAGAGAGTGATCACGCTTGTAGAGAATTATAGACTATCCCCTGACACAGTACATCAGATTCAATTTATTAAAATTACATTATCAAACAAATATTTGTCTGTACTACATGTGACTCAGAGCCAACTAGGTGAAATTCTGGATTTAAGGTAGAAAATGAAGGTGGATGTTAGGTTAAAAGTGACTTATTCCAAGTCATTGTAGTGAGTTGTGGCAAAGCTAGATCTATGTTTTAAGTGTTCTGTCTTTTGGGTTTATGTCTTTTTGGCTTTTGTATTATACAATTAACTGTATTTCCATCTTCCAGAAACTTTAGCTCTGTTCTTTAAAATATTTTCCTGTATATAAAACTTGTGTTTAATTGTGCACTGATGTCTTTTGTAATCCTAATTACCTATTCTTTTTTGCTTTTTCTTGTTTACAAAAGACTACTATGTAAAGTAAAGTATAGTGAAACAAACCTTACAAATGTAGTTAGCAGATATCCCTCTGAGTTTTGGAGAGAAAGTTATACTACTTTATAAAGTACAAAGCACCAAAATATTCTATTCTGAGAGGCAAACTTAACTAATAATGAAAATGGAGCATATCATATTCTTTATTCATATCTAGTTTGGCTATTTTTGCATAGCTATTTCCTTGAGGAGAATAATAAACCATTTCATAATATCTCCTGTGCAGTTCCTGGCATGGATCTTCAGTCCATTATTAATAAAAGAAACTTTGTTAGGAGAAACCAAAAAATAATAAATGTTTGTTTACTAGCAAGCATCTCACATTTTCTTTTTCTTTTCTTTTTCTTACACAATCTAAACTAAACATGTGTCATTGCATCTTGGAAAGGACTCATTTTTGCTTGGCTGAGAGATGGCAAGCAATCTGAGCCTTCATCCGGTGAGCTGCAAGAATGACATCGTACCAGGAATAATCACCACATTTATGTTGGTTATGTCCATCAGGACATTAAGCAATTGTCACTTCTAAATAGGCGGGAGAAGAAAAACAAAAAAATCTAATGAGTATCATTACTGAGGTGGCTTCTATTTCTGGGTCCAAATTAAAATTAGGATTTGCTTCTAAGCCTTCTGATTATATAAGAATTCTTCAATAACAATTGATCTCTTCTAGAAATGTGTTCTTCCTCCTTAAGATAGAAGTATAGCCCTACCTTGAACACAATAATGAGAAATGAAAGCATACAGCCCGATCTATTTGTATAAATGAGTTGGTTTCATTTCCCTTTCGGCAACTGCAAACTCAAAGCATTAGGAATAAATGTGTTCATGCAACAAAATTGAGTGTGTTTGATTGAATAATGCTCTGATGCAGGGGAAAGAGTCTTAGAAAAAAGGAAAAGATTTGTACGGAAGTGAATGAAATATTTTATCATAATGAAAATAAAACCACTCACTGAAATTTTTTAAACACATACTTAGAGGTTCTCATCTAGAATATAAGAATGACACCGCTCTTTTCCACTGACCTATAGTTGCTAAACAGTGATATGTAATTTGTTCAGTTATTTCCTGGTCCCAAGACCAACTGTTTAGCCTCCAGTATGGTGCGGCCTATGTCAGTCAGAATTGGTTGGTTGTAATCAACAGAAATCAACATTAAATCCCCACAGAAGATAAGAAATGTACTAGAAGGTTGTCATGTAGTACAAAGATTCGAAGCTAGATTCAGAAAAGGACAAGAATCAGAGAAACAAATTATGTAGTTGAGTTTCCAAAGGAAAGCATCTATGGGACCTAATTTGGGAATTTATGCTAAGAGAATGCACAATGCTTTGATTGACAATCCCAACAAAATTGCATAAAGGAAAGGTAAGGTCTGAAAAGGGAAAAGGGGTGCTGTTATAAAATGGGAGGGAAGGGAAAAACTAAATATGTACTACACCGCCCTTCATATTTTGGCTGTGGTCTGTACCAGATTGAAAAGGAGATTGCAATACAGGCCCACTTTCAATAGGCTGTTTGTTTTTTATGATATTGAGTTGTGTAAGTTCTTTATGTATTTATCATGTTAATCCATTATCAAATGTATGATTTGCAACTATCTTCTCCCACTCAGTAGGTTGCTTTTTTCTTTTTATTTTGTTGATGGTTTCCTTCCCTGTGCAAAACCTTTTTAGTTTGATGTAATCTTGTTTATCTTAATTTTTTAAATTTATATTAAATTTATTGGGGTGACATTGGTTAGTAAAATTATATAGGTTTCCAGTGTACAATTCTATAAAACATCATCTTCATATTGCATGTGTGTTCACCACCCAAAGTTGGTTTTCCTTCCATCACCATATAGTTCACCCTCTTTACCCGCTTGTACCGCTTGCCTCCCCCCTTACCCTCTGGTAACCACTAAATTGTTGTCTGTGTCTATGCGTTTTTGTTTCTTTGTTTGTTTGACTTGTTTGTTTATTGATTTCAGTTTTATTATCCCACTTATGAGTGAAGTCCTGTGGTTCTCAACTTTTTCTGATTTATTTCGCTTAGTGTGACAATCTCAAGATGTATCCATGTTATCGCAAATGGCAGTATTTCATTCTTTCTCATGGCCAAGTAATATTCCATTGTGTATATGTATCACATCTCCGTTATTCAATCATCTATCAAAGGACACCTGGGTTGTTTCCACATCTTGGCTACCATGAATAATGCTGCAATGAGCATAGGGGTACATATATTTTTACAGATACATGTTTTCAGGTTTTTGGGGTAGATACCCAGAAGAGGGATTGATGGGTCATTCAACAATTGTATTCTTAATTTTATTTATTTATTTATTTATTTATTTATTTATTTATTTATTTATTTATTTATTTATTGGAATCTTTGTGCTATTTTCTATAGTGGCTGTACCAATTTACATTCTCACCAGCAGTGTATCAGGGTTCCTTTTTCTCCACAACCTTTCCAACACTTGCTGTTACTTGTCTTGTTGATAATAACCATTCTAACAGGTGTAAGGTTGCATTTCTTTGTGGTTTTGATTTGCATTTCCCTAATAGCTAGTGAAGTTGAGCATTTTCTCATGTATCTGTTGGCCATTTCTCTTCTTGGGAGAAGTGTCTGTTCAGCTCCTCTGCCCATTTTTAAATTGTATTATTTGTTTTTTGGTGTTGAGTTGTATAAGCTTTTTATATATATTGGATATTAGCTTCTTATCTGAGGTGGTGTTTGAAAATAACTTCTCCCATTTGATTTGTTGCTTCTTTGTTTTGTTAATGGTTTCTTTTGCTGTGCAGAAGATTTTTAGTTTGATATAGTCCCATTCATTTATTTCTTATTTTACTTCCCTTGTCTTTGAGGTCAAATGCATAAAATCCTTTCTGAATCCAAGATCCATAAATTTAATACCCATGCTTTTTTCTATGCTATTCAATGTTTCCAGTCTTATATTTACGTCTATGAGCCATTTGAGTTAATTTTGGTGTATGATGACAGATAGCACTCTAGTTTCATTCTTTTGCATGTGGCTTTCCAATTTTCCCAGCACAATTTGTTGAAGAGGCTGTCTTTTCTTCATTGTATGTTTTTTGCTCCTTTGTCGAAAATTATCTGTCCATATATATGTGGGTTTATTTCTGGATTCTCAATTATATTCCACTGGGTTGTGTGTCTGTTTTTTCTGCCAAGACTAGCTGTTTTGATTATTGCTACTTTGTAGTACAAATTGAAATCTGGGAGTATGATACCTCCAGCCTTGTTCTTTTTTCTTAGGATTGCTTTGGCTATTCGGCATCTTTTGTGATTCCATACAAATCTGATTTTTGTTCTACTTCTTTAAAACAAAAAAAATCATTTATTTTTGCTTTTGTTCTTCTTGTCTTAGGAGACTGGTTCAAAAAAATATTGCTGAGACCGATGTCAGAGAGCTTACTGATTACTAGCCGTCTTCAATCTTTAGTTGCAGGGAGCGCAGCCCACCATCCCATGCGGGAATTGAACTGGCAACCTTGTTGTTGAGAGCTCGTGCTCTAAACCACTGAGACATCCAGCTGCCCTCTTCTAGAAGTTTTATGGTTTCCAGTCTTACATTAAAGTCTTTATAATCCATTTTGAATTTATTTTTGAATGTGGTGTGAGATAGTTGTCCAATTTTATTCTTCTGCTTGTAGCTGTCCAGTTTTCCCAACATCATTTATTGAAATGACTGTCCCTTCCCCATTGTATATTCTTGGCTATTTTATCAAAGATTAACTGACCATATATGGATGGGTGTATTACTGGGCTCTCTACTTCTTTTCACTGACCTATGTGTCTGTTTTTGTACCAGTAGCATACTGTTTGAATTACTATAGCTTTGTAATATAGTTTGAAGTCAGGGAGTGTGATACCTCCAGCTTTGTTCTTCCTTCTCAAGATCATTTAGGCTATTCAGGGTCTTTTGTGGTTCCACACAAATTTTAGGATGTTCTGGTTCTGTGAAAAATGCCATTTGTGTTTTAATGGAAATGCATTGAATGGACTCCTTTGGGTAGTATGGACATTTTAATGATATTAACACTTCCTATTCATGAGCACAGTATATCCTTCACTTATGTATGTTGTCTTCAGTTTCCTTCATCAATGTTGTATAGTTTTCAGGATATGGTCTTTCACCTCCTTGGTTAAATTTATTCCTAATGGTTTTATTCATTTTGATGCAATTGTAAATGGGACTGTTCTCTTAAATTTCTCTTCCGGATAGCTCATTATTAGTGTAGAGGAATATAATCCTCAACTAGTCAATAACCTTAAACAAACACACAAACAAACACTCCTTAGGTGCAGAATTTAGTGTTAGCACATAACCAAATAACCTCAGTAGCCCCGAGCCACAGAAAACCTTAAATGTCCCGAGGAAAATACCTCCAGAAGAGGGAGGGAGAAAAAGTGAAATTTAAATCCATACATTGAAAGTCAGGAAAAAGTGAATCTCTAGCATCTACAGTTTGACAAGTTGGTAAAAATTTGACTCCAAATGAATAGAAAAATATCAGATTCCTTTGACCAGGTTTCCATTGCAAAGTGGGCTTATAGGTATATTCAAGTCCTGATTGTATGGCTATTATACTAAATGTAGGACTATATTAATAAAATCCTCTTGAACTATATATGCACTGAGATTATCAAAATGTGGTGAACACCTGACAGCACCATCTGCTTACTTTTTTTATTGATCCCTGAAGTAACATGTTCTATTCACATGCAGCAGTTACTTCATAAGCATCTCATTGTTTACAACATAAATTGGTCTTTTTTTGCCTCAATTCTTTTCTTTGCAAGCGCATGTTCCCATAAAACAATGTGTACTTTAATTTTTACCACATGACATGACACATTCAGCTTCAATGACTTGTACTGAGTCACTCGAATTACAAACAGTGGTTCCAAGGCATAAATGCAAAGTAGGTTTGGTCATGTTTTTGCACTTTGAAACACACGGGGAAAATGGCAATTGGAACAACCACATTCAGTGACTCGTAACGCTTTGTTTTTAGTCAATGCCACAAACTAAGCTGTGTTTTTAGTCAATGCCACAGACTGAGCCACAGATTCATCGTGGCTTCTCTTAAAACCAGTGATCAATAGCGTACCATAAAGGATAAACTGTAGTGCTGGTAGTCTCAGTACGCTGTGTATTATTAATACAATTTCCTTATTTTTGGATACCTCAGCCCTTTCTAGCTCCTTTTCATAGAGGTGACTTTAATATGCATCAAAGAAGGCAGCCCTGCAATTCTGTTCTCTCTTGAGTCTGTGTTTTCAGCGTATCGAACCAAACAGTAGAAACCAGAACTGGGAAAAAGAATGTGTAAGAAACATGTCTGAGAAGAGACAAAGGACAGGGTTGCTTGGGTTGATTTTCCTCCCTCCAGCTGTGATCCTTTGTAACGCTAAAATAAGGGGCAAGTATCACGGAAGCATTCTTATATGGCACAGGACTTTGGAATGGACAGATTTTGCCAGACAGGAGTAGCAAATCCCCATGGTGCTGGATTACAGGGCTCAAACCCACACAGGAAGGCCAGGTTCTGGGGAATTGTAGTAACTGTCCCACACCCTTTAGTGATGCACAGAATAGTTGCCCGGAAATCAAAGGAGGCATCAAAAGTGAGTAGGAATAGAGTTTCATTTATATACACCCATCACTCATAAAATATTCTAAGTCTAATCCAGATGTCTCAAAGTCATCTGGCCTTGGGCAGGGATGCAGGGGGTGGGGGGGTGTCCCATTGTCAATATCCAAATAAGGGAGATCCATTCCATGAACAGTGCAAAAACATCCGATCCAATATCTTCATGGTCTCCCAAGGGGCTTACATTCCTCTTGATTCCTTTATATATAGCCTAATTTCTAACTATTACTCTCATCCTCACTCTTTTTCTCTTATGATTTATTTCCTTATTCAGAAATAGAGTAGGCAGCATAGTACACAGGCAAAATAAAGTTGAGAGAAGATCAGGGTTCAAATATATGCTCTGTGACTTCTTAACACAACTCATAAGATTAAAAGTGGATTAAATTCAATAAAAGTTTTAACGTCCTGGGATAAATTTCCTCATAATTGGGTATTATTAGCTCTGTATTAGGACTTCTGAAGTAGGAGTTTTATTAGCAGTCACCTTGTCTAACCTTATCAAAAAGACGCAGCATCATTGCGTAATATATACTTGTTTAATGAGTTTACTTGAGAGGTTGTGTCCACAGTTTTCTGAAGGCCTCAAAA
Source organism: Rhinolophus ferrumequinum (assembly GCF_004115265.2). Lineage (NCBI taxonomy): Eukaryota > Metazoa > Chordata > Mammalia > Chiroptera > Rhinolophidae > Rhinolophus > Rhinolophus ferrumequinum. Next base: position 31,244,005 of record NC_046307.1, read on the forward strand.
GAAAGATCTGAATGCCTATTTAAGAGCACGACTTCTATTTTTTTTTAACTCTAGAAATTAGCTTGTCCCATTTTAGAAATGTGTATAGTAATGACCAGACATGGTAAGCATCCAGTTCAAAATCACCAGTTTGAAATGGATGTGGGAGCCAGTTTTAAAAACATGCTCTCCTGATTGTAAATTGTTTCTTTGCTGAGCAGGTGGCCCTAGCTTTCTGAGCAAGCTCCTAGATCTCCACTCTACTACCATCGTCTACATTTTGCTGAGACTAGCAATCTTTCAGATTCTTGTTTATTTTAGGGCACTGAATCTGATTAAAGCTCGGAATGGGACAACTACAGACGCCCCCTCAGAGGAGTGTCTTCACATAACTCTTGGGCATAACTGAGTGGCATCTTGACTTTCAGCCATGCAACCTTTGTATAGGGTCTTAGAAAATTAATTTCATGTGAGGATAATACAGAGAGAGCTTCCTTCAAAGATGGTAGGGTTTCATAATGAGAATCATTTTTTACACCAAAATACTCAAAGGCTTTATTTATTCTTTTAATGTTATGAGGGTAAAAAGAAATAATAATAATAATAATGCCTGGAAACTTCTAGGTGTAAAGAGCATATAGATTTTGAAATTCTGTTGTTGTTGTTGTTGCTGCTGTTTTAATATTCTCAATGACGTGAAGCTGATCAATGTTTTCAAAGTAATAATCTGAATGACAAAAGGTATTTTAAAAATGTTATATTACCTCTATATGTCACCAGTTTAAAAGTCTATCTTCCAATCAATCTTCCCTTCGGAACCTTTTCAATGTAAGTGAATAGCAGGTATCAGATTATTTGGTATGTAATGCATTGTACTTGGTTCAAGTAATTAATGGTACTAATAGTTATCTTTTTTTGAGTGTTGGCTATGGGCTCAACGTTTTATATCAATTCTCTAATGCCTAAAGCAGTTTACTGAGGAATAATCTTAATGAATATTTGTATGTATGTACGAATACATACATACATCAATCAATCAATCAATCAATCAATCAATCAATCAATCAATCTTGTTGTTGTCTGTCTAGCATGTCTTCTCCTTTCTTGCAGCTATTTTGAAGTATCCTTCCCATACTCTATTTGGTCTTATGGGTGTTTTCAGTGCTCTATTTTCTCCAACCAAAGGGAAGAAGCACAAATTCTAGACTGGCCACTTGAAGTACCACCATTTTCCTGACCACAGTCATAACCCAAGGACCATCAGTTAGATAATTGCCTTGACCCTGAGGAGCAACATTCCTCTGGGCTTTCCATTGTGGGGACATAAGTCTGAAGATGGCCTGATAACACTTAGAGTATGAGAAAGAAGCTGAGCAGAGAACAACCAAGCCCAGAGGTGAAATGAAACACTGTTCCAGCAACACCTTTTGAACCTCCGCACTGAACAGTGCCTAAAGCCAAACTACCCTTGGATTTCGGTTACGTGGCCAATCAATTCCCCTTTCTGGTCAATGTAATTAGATTTACCTTTTTGTCACTTGTAGACAAAAGAGACCAGACCAAACTTTATGAATTCCATTCTAGAGATGATAAAACTGAGACTCTGAGATGTCAAATAAATTACTCAAGGTCACCTAAATAAGTGATGGAGTCAAGGCTTAAAACTAGGTCTAGATTCCACAGCACATGCACAACAAGTTGGCATGAGAGTCTGTTTGCTGCCCTTAAAGACATCATATGCTTAGAGTTTGTATTCCTCTAGTTGGTGATAATTTGTCAGTTGTGCTCTAAATCTCAGTCCCCCTTATCTCCCATGGAACACAGTTCTAAGACAGTGGCTGAGACTAACAGAGTGAAATGGACTGGTACATGCAGTATTCAACATTGAACACTGTATTAAACAATGGGAGAGGGAAGAGAGAGAGGGGGGATGATGATGAAGAAAAACTTAGCCCTCTAGGAGCACTGAATTAAAGAAAGTGCAGAGAGACACATGAATAAGTAATTACAATATAATGTAATAAATATTATTTAGAATTGTTTATACACAGTGACCTATAAAAGCAAGAGAAAAAGTGTGAAAAGAAACCTAGAGAATGTTGAAAAGATTCCCCAGAAGGAATGATACTTAAACTGAAAATTAAAACAAGAATAGAAACTTGCCTATTGTAGAAAGTAGAAAGAATACTCCTGACGAAGAACATGTTTTCAAAGACGCAAAGAGTCAGCATCAGATATAGTCAGAAAAAAGGATTTTGATAAGCATCAAATCACAAATCTAACTTCATTAGTGCTGCTCTTGCATTTCTCTTTGAACTGAATAAATCTATCCTTTCATTCCAGTGCTCTGGTTACTGTTCTAGGATGTCGTAAGGTAAATCTATTTTATTCAGTCCAAGAGATATTTATTAGGCACTATTTATACACTGGCGCTGTGCTGGGTGATGAGTAGAAGTGTGTGGGCAGGCTGGAGCCATAGGAAGGAGGTGTTCCTGGGGAGCAGAGCTGGGGGATGGAGAATGCATTCACAAACGTCAGGCTCTGAGAGTGAGTGCTACAAATAGATCATCTCAGTACAATGGAATACGTACCCATCTTTTGCGGTAAAAGCATAAGATGAACGATCTCAAAGGAAGTTACCTTGGAGGTTATAACATCTGACCTGAGTGTTGAAGGATGAGTTAGAATGAGACTGATTGAAAAAAAAGAAAAAAGAAAAAAAAGAATGACCAGGGCATTCCAGGCAGAAGGAGTATCTTGAGGAAATACATCGAGAGTGAAAATACACAGGACATGAAAAAAATCCAAAATAATGTGGTACTTTTTTCAGCAGAAAGTACAAGGCAGAAGAAGTGGCTGGGGAGGCAGACAGAGAAAAGGTCATGAGAGGCTGAAAGAGCTACAACTTTATTCCAGAGGCCGTGGGGAGCCGTGGTTCCTCATGCTAAAGTGTGATCACACCGCTGTGGTTTGGGCACCAATGTAGAAAATGAAGCTAAGTAGGGGAGAAGTGAAGATGATGTTATGAGTAAGAAGGCTAGTGCAAAATGTAAATCTACTGGATGTTTTATTAAATCCATTTTGGGGAGCAGCTGTGATTCAGGAGCATTCAGATCTGTTCTCTGTTACCCAGGGCATGAGTGCAAAGCTGTCAAAATCCTTTGCCCTCTCTGGGTTATAGAAACATGTAATCGTACAGTTGACTGTGCAGGTTACAAATGAAAGCCATATCCAAGGTAGTTGTTAAAGAAGCCTTTCCATCCATGGCAGGGAAACAAATTACAAGTTCGTGTACAGTTCATTGCTCAAACCAATGCAATAAAATCAACTTGTTTGGATGGGGTTTTGTTTGTTGTCACGCTGAAGCTCTTAGAACAACTCAGAAGTACATTCCAGATGGAGATCATTACAGAATTGGGCTGGAATAGATCTGAAAAGTGCATTTATCCATTTATCCTGTTTTTTGTGTGTGTGTGATTCTTTTTTCTAGAAGTGTAAAGTCTGAGTACACAAACCATAATCATCACTATAAATAAAAAAAGAAGTAACTCCAAGGAAAATATTCTTCACAGTTACAATGTGTAAACTGGAGTTTTCAGAGTTAGTGTGAACTACGAGGTGAAGAGGATGTGGCTTTTTGGAGTAGTTGAAATGTTTAGAAATTCTATAAAAAGCCCAATATAAATTCTATATATTTGAAGTTAATCTGTGGTCGGTCATGTGGCACAGCCATGTCTGAAATTCTTCTAAGCTGCAGAGCTTACAAAATTGTGGGAACCATCAACCTTTATCATTATAGCATATTCATCTAAGTTGATGAGTTCTAATTTGAGAATTCAGAGTTTTGACCTGTGTTAGTCGGTTGCATTGGCAATAGCTAGAAGGAACTACAGCTTTTCTTATGCAAGAAAAAAAATTCTTAAGGATACAGGTGTATCCCATAAAATCCAAAGAAAAGGAGAACTATCAGGAGCTAGAAGTAGATGACAGGGACAGTGTGGAATTATTGGTGCATCAGATAGGTATGGATTTTACTTCCCTTTATCTATCCAACCACTTCAATAACCAGCATAACCATTAGATGACAGATCTGTGAAAATCAAATCCCTTCCCTCACCCCACACTTGTTCATCTGATAGTATGAGTCAACCTTCATCTCCAGAAAGTTCTGTAGCCTGTGCCTGAACCACTCAACATACTTTATTCTTTGACAACAGTGATTTATTTGTTCAAGGATGGGCCTATGTTATAAGAATCATAACCATAAAAACTTACTTCTAGGAGTCTTTTTGAAACTGTAGGAGAAGTTACTTTGTGCTCTTTGTTGGCAAGGGGCCTTTACCCAGGCAGCGTCTCTAGGACTCAGGATGATGGAAACTCCCACTTGATACAAGGCTTCCATGATCACAACGCTGGGAAGGGAGAACTTAGCTAGCTACACATGTCCCCTCTCCTTTTCTTTTCATTGGCCAAAAGAAGTCATATGAGTTCTAATTTTGAACTCATAGAGTTCAAAAAGAGTCATATGAGTTCTATCTCAGTGTTATCTTTTACCCACCGGAAATGAGAATCAACAGCCTTTTCTAAACCTGAAATTTTCTGAAATTCTAGACTCTCTCCTTTTATTCAGGCTTACACACTGACCAATAATTTTCTGAGTTAGCTATCTCTTGAAGTTTCTTACCAAAGGCAAACAATAATAAGCAAACACCGTAGTAACATTCTGTTTTCTAACAGCTTCACTTAGAACTTCAGGTCATTAGGCACATTATATGTCTAATAACACACAATAAATAAATATCTAATAAATAAAAGCTTTATTTGTAAATTTTACTTAAGCACTTATCATTGGGTATACTCATAATTATGTAAATTCTATTAAACAATTTAAATTATATTACACATTTGATGTATATATTTTTGCTGCAGCAAACTACCATAAGTAAATGGCTTAAAACAACACAAATGAATTCTTTCACATCTGACTGTAAGAATTCTGCCAGAAGTTTCACTGAGCTAAAATCAAGGTGTCAGCAGTGCTATGTTCCTTTCCGGAAGCTATCAGGGAGAATGTTTCCTTGCCATTTTCAACTTTTAGAGGCCACCCACGTTTTACGTGGCCCAAGGCCTTCTTCAGAACCAGTAACACTGCATCTTCCCGACTGTTCTTCCATAGCCACATCTCCCTCTGACTGCAGCAGAAAAATGTTCTCCGATATTAAGGGCTCTTAATGAGTTTGAGCTCGTTCAGATAATCCAGAATATTCTCCCTATCTCCAGGTCCTTAGCTTACTCATATCTGCAAAGTCCCTTTTGCAATGCAAGGTAACATTCACAGAGTCTGAAAAGTAGGAAGTGACAACATTTGGGGGGTAGGAGAAGCATTATTTTCCCTGCCATTGTGTCCCTGATTCTTTTAGATGCTTAAAACACCTTATGAAGTAGACAAAACTATACAAATACAAGTATTACAAAAATTTAGCTCTATACTTACACAAATCTATTCTAAAAATAACACCAAAAGTTTAAGAAATTGGACTTTATTTTAATCTAGTTTTATGGGATCCTAAAATAATAGATAGGCTTAGTTTTAGATCTTGGTAGGGAATTAGAAAAAATATTATGCTATTTTTTCGTAAGGGTAAGAGGGACTTTTAAAGTCCCACTTACTTCACAATACCCAATTCATTGTTCTGTCAGTTTGCTGTATTAACCCGGTCTGTTAGAATTATTGAAAAGTTGCTGCATCCCTTATTAACATAATATTATAATTAGCAGGGCCATGCAGAGATTTTCATCTCCTAAAAGATAAGATCGAGTCTACATAGTTAGCAGTCTTTTTTGAGAAATTTGCCTAATTTATTATCCAGGGACAGGCTGTTGAACTTCTGCTACTTGATAATTTGTATAGAAACTTCGCATTCCATTTTACACAATAGAACTCCAGATTTCAAGGCCTACTTTCTTTATTTATAACTCCCTGCGTTTATTTTTCACTGCTTATACATATTTTTGGAAAAAATTATAATATATAGACAAATATTTAATAAATACAATTAAAATTTTTAAAACATATGTATACACAAACACATATACATATGCCCGAGTTCTCTTTCTCTTTCTTTCTGAAAGTTCGTTAAAAACAATGGGTAGGTACTATTTAAAAATATTTAACTGGGAGAGTTCAAGTGCCAATTCATCAAAGCAGATGCCAGCCCAAAGCAGATGCCAGCCCAAAAAGAATGGATGCCAGCTATAAAAACCACTGGTACATCCTTAACAATGCATACTTATTGAATATTAAATAGTTTGAATCAGTGACTGATTTTAAACTCTATTTTCTTTTCTGCTTTAAGCATCATTATAAACACGAGATCCTTAACAAACTAAAATTATTTCAATCAACCCAAACAGCTATGGTTGTTACTGTTGTTGTTATTTTTACTGATATTATGCTGAAATGTCTTGGTCAAGGGACACCCTTGCAGTTGGCTCCTGGCTGATTCCAGCACTGATCTTTCAAGGGATTCTGCCTCTTTTTATTAGAGAAGACTGTTGGACACACAGATCAAGGGGTGAAATGCATGAGAGTTGGAAGTAGTCAAAACTGCCTCTGTAATTGTGTCACTTGTGGAAGAGTTATTAAGAGACATATTTTAAAATGACTGATTATTCCAGTATTCTAATATATACTATGGTATTTTATCTTACTCTTTTTAAAGAATAAGGTTTGATAGTTTAAGACTTTTTATTACATAAACATGTCTATACTCAAACTCTTTATTCCTTTTCCTGAGGAGATAATTCCTAATGTAGGGGAGGAAAAAGAATTTTCCCTCTACCCTTCTAGGTTCTTGGCTGAGACCTTCCTGTAAGAAAAAACAGATTAACAGGAGAAAAACAAACAGAAGGTTAATAACATATATACAGTAGTCCCCCTTATCCACAGGGTATACTTTCCAATAAGCCCAGTGGAAGCCTGAAACCACCAAGAGTACCAAACTCTATATATGTTATGTTTTTTCATATGCATGCATGCCTACGATAAAGTTTAATTTATAAGTTAGGCAGTTAGCAATTAACAATTAACAATAACTAATAAGAAAATAGAATTATTATAATAATATGCTACAATAAAAATTATGGGAATATGGCATTATTGAGTAAAATAGGAGTTAATTAATTGAACACAAATACTGCAATACCACAATTGTCAATCTAATAACTGAGAAGGCCACTAAGTGACAAATGGGTAAGTAGCATATGGATACACTGGACAAAGGGATAATTCATGTCCCGGGCTGGATGGATCGGGATGGCAAAAGATTTCATCATGCTACTTAGAATGGAGTACAATTTAAAATTTAACAATTGTTTATTTTTGGAATTTTCCATGTAATATTTTTGAACCGTGGTTGACTGCAGGTAACTGAAACCATGGAAAGCGAAACCACAGATAAGGGAGGACTACTGTACCTCCTATAAACATGGGAGATACCCAGGAAAACTGAGTAACTCTCAGAAAAGGCCATAGCCACTACCTTAAATAACATGTCCAGTTAAAGATCAAAGAAAGGTGTTTGGGGGTCCTGGGCAGTTATGGGAAGTTACCAGGAAAAACAGTAAAACAAAGGTATGGCTGCTTCCACTTATAAGAGTATTTAGGTACTTAGTCATCCTCCTCAGGAGAGATGAAGACCCCTTATAAATGGAGATTTCCCATATAAATTTAAATGTCTCTTACAAAAAGGTAACTTTGACTCGGTTTTCAGAGCCTATCCTGTGTCTGCTGTTTCTTAAAAATAATCAGTTCAAAAATAATCCTTATGTCAAAGAGTCATATTTTGGAGCAGCAAATTCTGTTTCCTTCACTATTTTCTTCCTAACTGTTCAACAACTGCACAGGCCTTTTAAATCTCAGAAGTCTGATGACTGTAAACTTTTATATTTATTAAAATATCTATTGCTAGCACTAAGGATGTTTAGCATTCATTTTAGTTAGCAGTTTGGAGAGACACCACACAAATGGGTGAACTGTGCTGAACAGCTATCCTAACTGATAGACAAATCTTGATATTTATGAACAATGGGATTATGAACATGACTACTTAGGCAAAATAATTGTTTTTTTCTGATTTTCATAAGCCAGATAGAAAAAATCAGGTGAATAGTTACTAGAGGCTTAAAAGCTTAATGAACAGAATGATTTAGGTTTATAGTACATAATCCTATTTCAAAGATCATGTACTTAGACTCAATTTTTTTCAGAATTTTAAAATGCACAATGGAATCACATATACTATTATGGCCAATCGTTGAGAATAGCATATTTTGAAAAATATATTCTTAAAAGTGACTAGGTGTTTTAGAGAATCCACTAGTTGAGGAAAATAGTGGTTTTTCTTCTTTTGCTAATATGACTACATGGCTATGAAAAAATAGTAGGCATACTAATTATTCTACATTTAGGAGAGGTCGCTCTCACCATTTGGCCTTCAATTCTTAAAATTTACTTACTCAAACATTCATTAAAAGTGCATCTATTATTTATTTTTCTAAGTACTGGGAATAAAATAATGAAAAATGTAAATGCACTTTTCCTAAAAGTTTTTTGTTTGTTTGTTTGTTTGTTTTTGTTTTGTGTTTTCCTTTGCTATCCGACCCTAACCCCTTTTACCTGGATATTTCTTACTAACATTTAATAACTCTACATAAATATTATATTTTCTGGCAATACCTTGATCCCCAAGACTGAAAAATATCCTTTCCATATACTTCCATAATGCTCTCTATTTAGTTCTCTTGTAACATTTTTATCCTGGATTGTCAATTGTCTATTTTCTTGTCTGGATTCGCTTTGCCCTCCAGTGTCCTACAAGGAATCATGTGTCATTTGCCATTGTGTTCCCAATGCTTAAAATGTGTTTAAACTAGTCAGATCTCCATAAATATTTACTAAATTAATGCAGATAATGCCAAGGTGTTGTCCCTACCTTCCAAACACTTATTCTTTAATAAGTCAAGTAAACAGACATGGGTACCGCAGGATTATAAATGCACCATTATGATAGATATGAGAGCACGAAGGAGGGGTAATTAACTGGGTCCTGGTGAGCCATAGTGATCTAAAGAGAGAGATGAACTCTACGGCTGTCTGCATCTATAGGGCTGTGTAGCACTCAAGGATCAGTACTTCCTGGGAAATTGCTTTTCTTGTACCTTACCAAAACTAAGCATAGCTTTTTCCTGTTTATCTTAACTCAAAAAATACCATGGAATGCCCTACTGTGAAAGACAGATGAGAACAGAATGTCTCTTCCTTTCGAGTTAATCGATGTTTTACTGTGAATTGAACAAAAATAAGTGGATAAATATCCTACACCAAAGGCTAAGCGACTGAAAGACAGAGAAGCTTATCAACTGTCGCCTCTGTCAAACTGTCCCAATTTCACACTCTAGCCCTCTTCTTATTATGGAAGGGAACAGATATCAACTGGGAACAATGATCAAAAGAAACACAGACTGAAATAAAACTAGTTTTCATAACTTATCTTCAGAACAGATAACTACAGGCAGAGATTAGAAATTCCCATTAAAATAGAGAGAGAATGACATCTACTGGTTGAGAGAATTTGGCCTTGTGGACAGCTGGTAATAAATTTTTCCCCTTATGAAATTTAAATGTTTCCCTTTCTCCTTACTCACAAAACTCCAATTGATGGTAATGGGAATTATCTAGACACAATGGGGGAGGAATTGACTTATTATCTCTGCAGGTCTAATAATAATGAAAGAAAATTATTCCTCAATTGACTAGCACTGTAGTTAGAAGTATTCAACAAGTGCCTTTAAATCACTTTGACTTTATTTCTGTAGTATTTCTTGGCCATCCCTTATACAAAACTAAAAGTCACCATTTTTCTTATAAATAAAAAAGCAGATTTGTATGTCAAATTATAAATCATTAATTCTAGTTATCATAGGAGTTTCCTGCACTAAAAATCATTTGTATTCTGAAAAATAAACATCAGGAGAAAAATCTGTGTTTCTTGGCTTTAGGGATGACTTTTCAGATACAGCACCAAAGGCATATCCCTGAAAAAAATTAATAAGTTATATTTCATGGAAATTAAAAGCTATTCTTTGAAAGACACTGTTAAGAGAATTAAAAGAGAAGCCACAGACTGGGAAAAAATATTTGAAAATTGCATGCCTGATAAAGGACTTGCATCTAAAATGTACATAGAACTCTTAAAAGTCAACAACAAAACAAACAATTCCATTTAAAAAATAGCCAAAAGTTCTGAACAGACACTTCACCAATGAAGACATACATATGCATGGTAAACAAGCATATGAAAAACGCCCATCATTATTTATCATTAGGAAAATACAAAGTAAACAACAATGAGGTACCACACCTATTCTAATGACTAGAACCCAAATCACCAACAATACAAATAGGCTTGGTGCATCAGAAATTCTTCTGCATTGCTGGTGGGAATGCAAATGGCACAGCGACTTTGGAAGATACTTTGGAAGTTTGGCAGTTCCATGTAAAGTTAAGCAATACCTTGTCATACACCCAGCGATCACGCTGTTAAGTACGAGGATTTTCCCAATTGAGTTGAAATTTCTGTCCACACAAAACCTTCACATTAGTGTTTATAGCAGCTTTATTCATAACCATCAAAAACAGGAAGCAACCAAGATATCCTTCAATAGTTGAAAGGATGAACAAACTGTGATATTCCATATAATGGAATACTATTCAGCAATAATAAGAAATGAGCTATTAAACCATGCAGAGACACGGATGAATCTTACACACATATTGCTAAGTGAAAGAAGCCATTTTGAAAAAGGCTACAATATATATATTTCCATTTGCATGGCATTCTGAAAAAGGCAAAACTATAGAGATAGTGAAAAGATCAGTAGGACGATGAAATTATTCTGTAGCAATGCAGTGTTGGATACATACTATGCATTTGGCAATGCTCATAGAATCTCACAGCACAAAGAACAAACCTTAATATATAGAAATTAAAACAACAAAAAAAAAACAAATTGGGAAATTGAGAAGCCCAAGATGGAATGCCAACACTGACAAAAGTATCTATATTAGAAATGTATAAGGGCCTGGGAGGGAAAATACTGCCCTAAATAACTTTGGAAACAATGGAGACTATAAGAACAAAGACAAAAGAAATTGTACATAAGCACTGTACTGTGGTTGGTGAAGTGGTTTCCCATAGGGATATGGGTGCATTACAAATTCTAAAACCACGATAAATGTGTATTGGGATTGAACAAATGAGTATATAGACGATAGACGGCAAGAGGCAGATTTCTTATTGTGGAAGTGAAAGGTTATATATAACCAAGAGAGATGGGCTAGGATAATGCAGGATAAAAGTCAGAGACATCAGCACAAATGCATGCTTAGCTTAATATAGATACATATATTATATACTGTGTTTCCCCAAAAATAAGACCCAGCCAGACAATCAGCTCTTTTGGAGCAAAAATTAATATAAGACCCCATATTATATTATATTATAATTATATATATATATATTATATATTATATTATATATTACATTACATTATATTATATTATATAAGACCCAGTCTTATAGTAAAATAAGACTGGGTCTTATATTAATTTTTCCTCCAAAAGACGCATTAGAGCTGACTGTCCAGCTAGGTCTCATTTTCGGGGAAGCAGGGTATATATTCCCTAGCTTTATCAGCTGAGAAGGCCTTGAAGCAATGACATCTCATAGTGAAGAGGTCCTTTTAGCCCTAAATTCCACATTACTTGGCACTCTATCTGGTTGCATCCCATCCAATGAAAGGCCCTCCCCAAGACGTGCTACTTTGGCATGTAGCCATTTGGATCACTTTGAGATAAAAGTTATCAAGACCCTGGGGGCTTAAGAGAAACTTTTACTTCTCTCTTAAAGAATTTAAATTGGGGACCTTGCCCGAAACGAGAGTATTACTAGAGATAACCTTTCATGACCTATCTATAAGGCACAGGAAACTCCGTATTACTGAACAATTGCTCTTCTTCTTGTCCCATAAATGAACTTCCGCCCTTCTGAAGGCCGAAGGCACCTTACCTCTTCCTTAGCTCAGGATGCTATATATACATTTCATCTTTCTGTCTCTGAACCTCTGTGTGGGGTTCCCGTACATGTGGGTTGCCATACAGGGGTATATAATTAAATTTGGTTCTTTTCTCTTGTTAATCTGTCTTATGTTGATTTATTAGATCAGGTGGAAAAATCTAGAAGGGTAGACAGAAATCTCTTCCTCTACCAAACTAGTCACATGTGTGTTTCACAATTTGCCCCCGACTTCAAGACAGAATAAAGAGGATCCATATCTCCTCTAACTCACAGCTCCAGTGGGATGGTTAAAGGCGACATAATATAATTAAATCCAAGGGGGAAATCCCCTATGATATTAAACCTAAGAACGCAGGGTTAAATATATTACTCATCTATTCAGTCCTTCTACAAACTTGTATCAGTGCCTTCTTCTACATTCTGGGAACTGTAGTAAAAACTAGAGATACACACACACACACACACACACACACACACACACACACAAACAATCTCAGCCAAGGGAAATTAGTGTCAAGAAACAAAAAATATTAAAACAAGTAAAATTTAAAAACAATTAAAATTGTGACAAATGTTAAAAAGCAAATAAATCAGGAAGATGTATAGAACTAATCTGCATTAGGACTACTTTACAATAGGAAAGGTTTCTCTCAGATTATATTTGTGTCTGAGATTGAAAAAAATTAATTTATTCTATTATGAACATGTGAAAAATTTAGGGGAGTGCTTGACAGAAAAAAGGAGCCAGTGTGGCTGGAGCATCGTTAGAGAGGGAGGCCAGGGTGGCATCTGATGTGACTGCAGTGGAAATGGGGAGAAGACAATGCAAGGCCTTGTGGGTAACGTTAAGAGAGCACACTGAAGGGGTTTGAAACTGGGGATGATTTGGTTTATACAAAAATTCTGGCTGCTCTTGTGAAGAATGAATTGTGGTAAATCAAAACTGGAAGCAAAGAGACCAGTTAAGATGCCACTTCAGTCAAAAAGTTACAACCCAAACTTTGCCCAATGTGGGACTCCTAAAAAGCATCCCCTAGTTTTCATTTTCCCTCTACTAGAGAGAGACCATATATACATTTTTTAAAAAACCTCTAAGTTCTTCATTTTACCCAGTTATCCTCCTGGGAAAGCTAGTTCAATTCCTCTCGACTCTATAAGCATATATTAAACACTTCCTACATTTAGGCAGACACTGGTATAGGACAAGATGTGTAGGAACAGAACCCTGCCTATGGGGTCCCCCAACCGAAAATAAGAAAACTCGTAGAAATAAAATCAGAGAATCTGCTATCTGCTAAGTGAAACAAGATATCCATTTGTTTCTCTTAAATTTACCTCCTTCACACTTCAGAGGATATTTCTAGGATTTTGTAATCAAATTCTAATAGTTATGATTTTTAGTGTCTCCTTTTTAAACCCTATCCATCATTTTTTCCCCATGTGATACTTTATTTTTACCTTCAATCTAAGCTACACTGATGTTTCTCTTCTTTCTCCAAAGAGAGTTCAGGTTTCCTATGAAATATAGACATACTCTTATTATAGGTGGAGACTAGGAGGTAATCTAAGCAGGCTCTTTAATTTTCTTCAATAGAGGCCTCAGATAAGAAGCAAAAAGCTCAAAGATTAACATTTATTCTCTTAGCAACGAGAAAAATATGATGGGAGCAGGTTAATTTGAGCAGAAATTTTGCTTTACATGTTACAGCCCAGTTCCATTTCAAGATAAAATGGAATCATCCATATATCGATGATATTATCATCAACTTAATCATTTAATTTTGACCTTTCCAGCACTTGAGTTCTTCTTATAAATAACATTTAAGGACACCAGTTCAGATCAATAGTACTACAGTCACCTAAATAAATCTAAACCAGGCATCACTGTGCCGTAACTAATCTCTGCTTTCTCACATTTATTCTCCATGTTTCAGGTATTAGGATCACATTCCTTAATACTGACTTTCTTCAAAAGTCAGTTGGAAAAATAAATGTGCTTTTTGTTTGTTTGTTTTTTTATCATAGCAGAATAAAGACATGTACAACAAACTAATCAGGCATAATTAGAGAAAGGGTTTCATGGCCCTCTCATAATCATATTTGCAAGATTTGACTAACGGGAAATTATATAAATCCTTTTAAGCAGCAGTATGTTCATTAAAAAAAATTATTCTGAATTCAAATATATGAAAAGATAGATAAATGAGAAATACTCATTAGAAACGCTAACTATACCACAACAGATTTAGAATTCAATTCTAAGGAGAAAGACAAAAATTAAGATGCAAAATTTTAAATTAGGAACATGAGAGGCTAAATACATACTTCTCTAGTCATAAAGATATGAGGGACTTTCTGCTTCCAATACAGTGATGGACAAGATTTCCTGAAGAGGTTTATGACTAGAATAAAACTAGGCCCTTGAAGAAATTCAAAGCAATTTCCAAAGGGAAGAGAGGAAGAGAGGAAGAAAGAGTTGACAGCCATGGGCAGCAAATCATGCAAGAACCAATTGGGAGTAAATATTAATACCAATTCCAGGACAAAATAAAGGGACCAAGCTGAGGTTCCACAACAGAGGGAGGTAGAACCAGAGACTCTTTTTAGAAAGCTAAAGTGATCCTAGGGTGTTACCAATTCCTAACTCCCAGCAGAACAATTGCAAATACTTTCCGAAAAGATAAATTGACCATAATTTAGACATTTTGGATTTTCAAAGATTAAGTTTAGGATGTGAAAAATAATTACAAGAAAACTAAAATCTTTGCATGAGACCAACACCAAAAACAAAAATAAACAACTGTTATACGCTCCCAAGCATTTAACATTTTAGAATTGTCAATCTGAATATATAATAGCTATTACTGAAATATGTTTTAAAGGGTGGAATAACAAATATGAAAAAGGAACTGGACACCATTAAGAATTAATGGCCAGGCATATCTAAACAACAGTTAAAAAAAAAAAGTAAAAGTGCATTTCTATCAGTTAAGAATATAATTATTGAAATTAAAAAAAAAAATCATTGGAAAAATAAAAGAGCCAATTAAATTGGGACCAACTAAAGAAAAAAAAATAACTGCAAAAAATATGTATCTAAATAAATTGTCCAAAGTAGAGCACAAGATGAGAAATATGCAACAGATTTTAAGAGAATGTATTGGGCAGAATAAGGCCCAACATATGTCATCAGAGTCCAATCAAGAAAGAATAGAGAGAATGGAGAGGGATGCACATTTTTTAAAATAATGGTTAGGACTGCGATTGCGAAAGGACATAAAAGTAAAATACACACTAAACAGTATAAATCAAATGAGATCCAAAATTAGATCTATTAGAGTGACACTGAAGAGCACAATATAGATAAAATATTAAACTCAAGCAGGAAAAAGGATTAACTGAGCAGGAGCAAAAATACTATCAAACTTTTAACAGCAATAGTGAAAACAAGAATACAATGGCATAACATGTTCAAAGAGCTGAGAGGGAAAAAGCCATCCTAAAATTGTAAACTAAAATTGTAAAAGTCATCCTAAAATTGTGAAAACTAGCTTTCAAGGACAAGAGTAAAATATAAATGTTTTTGGATAAATACAAAAATATGATCAATTTTACCACCTATAGACCTTCACTACAGAAAAGTTTATGTGTGTGTATATGAGTATATGTGTGGGTATATAAATATATATATATATGTATATATATATATATATATGCTTTGAAAAGACATATATATATATATATATATATATATATATATATATATGCTTTGAAAAGAAGGGAAATAATCCATAAAGAAAGTCTGTGATGCAAGAAGGAAAATGAGAGTAAAAAAAACCACTCACCACTCATGAATACGTATCTCTACCTAACCAATTATTCACAAACATAAGTGGTACAACTCCTGTCACAGGGTATTCAGAAATGCTGGGGAGGTGGGGTAGAGGGGAGAGAGAGTTTTGATTGTCACAATCATTAGTGACTATACTACCAGCCTGTAGCAGTAAGGGCCGAAATGCTAAATATCTGTTTAAGGGGAATGGCAAGATCACTTTTAATTCTTCTTAATGAGGAATAAATGAATCATTTTAGTTCATATTTCATTTTTAGTATGATTCACGTCTAACTATCAGAATCCCACTGTTTTTCAAAACATATTTATCTTCTTAAGCATTTATGTTTGATATCACTTGGAAAATACTTAAAAGCATCTATTTTTAAAATTACACATAACCTCACTACATAAAAAACAAAGGCTATCAACCTATCA